>NC_071507.1:21642500-21807500 GCF_027887155.1 Malaclemys terrapin pileata | reverse complement strand
GAAAAATCACGCATCTCTCATCTACTAGAATTCTCTGAGCATAGCAAAATAGTGGATGAAGAAGATCCATTTAATAGAATTTATTTGGACTTTTCTACAAATTTTAACAAAATCAAGGGGCTATTAAGGAAACAAAGTAGTCATGGAGTGAGAAGTGAAGTGTTATCATGAATTACAAATTTAGCTGAGATGAAGAATACAAAGAGTACGAATAAATGGCCAACTATCAACTTGGCAAAAAGTTAACAATGGCATACCCCAAGAAAAAGAAGACTGAAGGAGCAAAATCTGCAGATGATGCAACATTGTTTAGGTTAGTCAAGTCTGGAGAAGACTGCGAGGAACTTCAGAGGAACCTAAAAATGGGTAGCACGATGGCAGATAAAACACATTGTTGATAAATGTAAGATCAAATGCAAGAAATAATCTGAACTGTTGATTCAAATTGCTGTGTTCTAGATTGATTATAACCACACCGGGGAAAAGAGCTAGATGTCATTATGAACAGCTCAGTGTAAACCTCTTATAAATGTAGAACAGTGATAAAAAAAACTGTATAGTGTGGCCTTACTTGGAACATTGCATACAATTCCAGTTGCCCCATCTCAAAAAAGTTACAGAAGAGATACAGCAAAAATAGAAAGCGATCTAAGATGGGCATTGACAATGATTAGAGGCACAAAATGTCTTCTGTATGAGAAGAAACTGAAACTGAAAAGATGAGAAGAAACTAAAAAGATTGGGCCTGTTCAGTTTACAGAGGCGACAAAAGGGAATACATATGATAAAGTTAAATAAAATACTAAATGGCATACAAAAGATAAATCAGGTGTCTCTATTCTCATAATACAATAAAAGAACAAAGGGCTGTTCAATGAAAGTGAAAGTCAACCATTTTGAAACTGATAAAAGGCAATACTTGTTTTTACATAACATATAATTAACCTGTGGAGCTCAGTGCCACAAAATATAATTGAAGCCAAAAGCTTAAACAAATTTTTTCAGAGGGTTAGACATATATATAAAAAATGAGAACATCCACGTTTAGATTAGACAGGTTAAAAACTAAGATTTCTAACCCTTCATGCTTCAAGTCATGAGCCAACCACAAAGTGATGGAGTTAGGGAGAAAATTCCTCTATGGATAGATTCTTCCATAAATGTTCACATAAATTCTTTCATTTTGTCTTGTACATCAGTTACTGGTTACTGGCAGAGACATGACACTAGACTAGGTGAGCCACCCAGTATGGCAATTTCTCTGTTGCTATTAACCTTGGCCACATATTTTGTGATAAATGATGATAAATTTTCATGACAGTTTTGCAAGGCTTCTTTAACATTGCATGCCTGTAGTTTTTAAACCATTTAAGAGAGAAGGGAAGGAGAGATCCCCTAGTTAACTGCTTACCATTCAAGTCCTAATCAATAGCCCTTAAAAACTTACGAAGAGTGATATGGAGAGCAAAAGGGCTCATTCCTGAAGTCTTTGCCTAGGCTAAATCCTCACGAGGCCATATGAATTTGGCTTGAGCCATCAGAACCTGCACTCAACCCCCACTAATAGAAATTCTGTCAAGAGTGGAGGGGGCACAGAATCAGCATATCTCCTACGGATCCTCTGCCAGGGAAGCCCCCATAGAGCTTCAATGGGCATGTATAGTTCCTTCTGCGGAGAGTATCTTTTCTGGCACAGCTGTCCCGTGTGCTCAGAGGGCTGCTAGTCATAGAGGTGATTTCAAGATCTGCAAAATATGGGGAGATCGGCGCTGCTGCAATCGATGCACCGGGTGTCGATTTAGCGGGTCTAGTGAAGATAGGCTAACCAGACAGCAAGTGTGAAAAATCGGGATGGGGGTGGAGAATAATAGGCACCTATATAAGACAAAGCCCCAAATATTGGGACTGTCCCTATAAAATCGGGACATCTGGTCACCCTAAGTGAAGAGCCGCTGAATCGACAGCAGAGCGCTCTCCGGCCCACGTACTCCACCTCCCTGAGAAGTTCACTGGAGAGCATCTCCCGTCGATGCAGCGCAGTGAAGACACTGCAGTAAGTCGATTTAAGCTACGTTACATTACTCATGGAACTGCAGTAGCATAACTTAGGTCAATTTACCCAAGTACTGAAGACAAGCCCAGAGTGTCAAAATTGGGCCCAAAATGCAAACAGTGAGGTGCTGTATGCTATTTTCACAGGGGGATATTGCTGTCTGCATCCCCCCGCCCATCCTGAAAATATACATACACATTCATAATAAATCCACTTCATTCTTACAACCTTTTTGTACCCATGAGCCAGCTGAGGCCCTGCAGGTTTCCTTTCTGTAGACTGGGAGGTTTTGCAGGTGATAGGATTCCTTAAAGTATTAAAAGAATGAAGGAGCTGTGAATCATAGAAAGATTGTTGATTCCAAGAGCCAGATTGTCCCTAGATATAAAGTTTTGTGTTTTGAATCCCCCCCACCATTATATTACCAAAGAGAAAAAAAATACAATGTTATATTTTCATCAGCCAGCAAAGGAAACATAATTTTGTGTTTTAGAATCCTAAATAGCCCAGTAAATAATCCCATTTTATTTCAAAGAAGCTGCCTGTACATTGACCATCAGGCTAGAGATGTACAGGACAACTGTGAGACAAAGAGCTACAATTTCAAAGGTATTTAGGTTCCTAAAGATGCAGATAAATGCATAGTGGGATTGTTGAAAGCACCTAAACAGATTACGCACCAAACTCCCATTGAAATCAACTAGTTGCCTATCTGCATCTTTAGGCACCTCAATACCACTGAAAAACTGGCTCAAAATCTTCCATCAGATACTTAGGCCTGGTCTACACTGGGGGTGGGGGGAATCGATCTAAGTTACACAATTTCAGCTACGTGAATAACATAGCTGAAGTTGACGTACTTAGATCTACTTACCATGGTGTCTTCACCATGGTGAGTTGACTGCTGCCGCTCCCCCGTCGATTCTGCCTGCGCCTCTCGCCAAGCTGGAGTACAGGAGTCGATGGGAGAGCGCTCGGGGGGTGATTTATCCTGTCTAGACTAAGACGCAATAAATCAATCCCCACTGGATCGATCGCTGCCAGCCGATCCAGTCGGTAGTGAAGACATACCCTCACATGTAAGTTCCATTCAACCCATGGGCATATCTGAGGGCAAAAGTTGGGTCTAAATGAGTACTGGAAGACAAGACTGCCTGCTTCTTCCTGGGTCATTGACAAGTGAGCCACCATTTAGTAGCTGTATTTTAAATATACAATCAGCTTGATAAAAAAATTCTGAATGTTAGAGATCTGGATGCCAAAAAGGTCCCAAAGGGAGGGGGATGAAGTGGTGTCCTTTTGCCTCCTGGGTACTGTACTTTTAAGGATCCTGCCCATCTGAACTGAGCCTGGTCAGCTGAGACTTTTCAGTTTAAACCTCAATTATTTTTTCTGCTTGTCACTCTCAGTGCAGAAAAAAAAACAGAAGGAAAAAATGGCGTGAAAATGAAAACTGCATAAAGCAAGATTTTAGAAAATATCCAGAGGCACCAGAAAGAGCACTGAATAAATGTCTGACTCAAATCAAAGCACTTGTAAGCGCCTAGCACAATGGGCTCTTGGTCTATGATGAGGGCCCTGAGGCACTACAATAATACAAAGTATTAAGAATAAGAATAGCTGCTCTGATTGGTCCTTTCCCACGTTCACACAAACAAGAGAATGTCCTTGCACAGCTCAACTGTCCAAGGACAGATCACAGCCTAGTCCTCCAGTGGCCCAATTTTCAAAAAGTGTCAGCCTAAACTGCACACACAAATCACATAAACTGTGCCTGCAAACAGGCACGTAGGCATTCACATTGCCATTTTGTGTACTGTGTCCCCTTGTAATGCAATTTTACCCAGATTGAAGTCAATGGGAGCTCCCAGGAAAGAACTTTTTAAAATCAGACCATTTACTTAGTTGCTAACATGTGCACTTCGGAGCCTAACTTTTGGCAGTCATTTTTTTAAAATCATGCCCTGCATCTTTCTTTCTTTCTTTCTTTCTTTCTTTCTTTCTTTCAATAAAGTTTATATTTCATGTGTAAAGTGGACATTGCTGTTAGGCAGAGGATAGCCTCGTAAGTGGCTTAGATCTTTTTGCTACATAACTAGAGCTGGGCAGGAAACAGCTTTCCCATCCCATAAAGTGTTTTGGGAGTTCAAAATTACTTCCCATCTCAAATCAGGACAATAAGTGAAAATCTCAGAAATAATTTGCAAACTAAAACCCAATTTTCTTTCTTTCAGGTCAACTGAAACATTTTGTTTCAATAGTTTCGAAACATTTTGCTTTGACTTTGACTTCTTTTCTTTTTAAAAACTTTTTTCAATCTAATTAGCTTAACATTTGAAATAAAAGGTCATTCTGAAATGGAAAACGAAGTTTTTCATTTAAAAAATGTCAGCATATTTTTATAGTCTAAAAAAATTTTCCAACTTGTTTTTTAGTTGGGAAATTCATTAAACCCAATTTTGTTTTGCAATAGTTTGTGTTTCAACTAAAACAATTTATTGAAAAATTTCCCACCAGCTTGATATATAAGAAGGTGGAAGTATTTTAACTATGGTTTATATTACATACATATATCAAAACAGAACAAAAAAAATCTCAAGCTGGGGGAAGAAAACTAAGCTCCTTTAAGTGGTCTCTCCTTTCTCTTATGGTATTTAGAAGTTAAAGATTTAACACTGAAATTTTCCCATAAGAATTCTTCTCAAGAACTAGAGTGGCATTATGTATAGTGAAGGCATTCTAGTTAGAATAGTCAGCTATGTTCTCAACAGATATTTAACCATTTTATCCAGTTTCCACTTTAAAAAGGATGAGGTGGAGTTAAACCAAAGATGACAATTAAGTGTGTGTATATTGGGGTGGGAGGTGAGAGAGAGAATTTAATCTGTTTGGTTTAGTAAATTAGTAGCTAGAACTAACAGTAGGAATCATGTGTTAAAAGACCAGTATAACATATTTGGCTGGATTTTTGACTGTCTTTCTTTTTGCTGAATAAATGTAATATGTATGTATACCATCAATGATTTGTCTAGCACGACCATCTTTCATAGTGTGGTTCCCTATCCTTCCTATTAAACACATATAAAAGCCTTTATTTGGGGTAGTTCTGCAATTATTTTCAACTGCCTGAAAAATGTATTGACAGGGTATAACATCAATATTTTTGTCCTTTGCGGACTGGACTAGATGTGCTTTCGTCTTTACATTTAGATTTCACATTCAAGTTCGCAGCTGAATTCAGTGGCTATTTGGGGCATTTACGCTATATTTGATAAGGGAGAGTGGTTACATTTGCAAATGGCTGGTATGCAGTTATGTAATCTGCCAAGAATGTTGGTGCATAACAGTTGTTTCTTGTATTGCTTTCAAATATGAACATAATTGATTCAGGGTTTTTTTAGATGATTAAATAAATACTTTCATATATGTCTCTAAAGATTTCACCCAGCTCTTATATCTAACATAGTGTACATGTACACTAGAACCTCTGTGCATGTGTGTCCCCACATGCAGTGCCTACACACGCATTTCTAAAGAGAAATCCCAGAAATCTCAATCTCGAACAAAAAACAATCTACACGTAACTTCGTCCAAGCAGAACCTCCAGGTTTACACTAGTTTCAAAATTTAGGATGATGAAATATCTTCCACTGTAATTTTACAAGGCAAGCACTGTAAAGGGTTAATTTGATAGAAGTCTTCAGACAGAATAAGATTAGCCATATCTGGCAGAGTCCCTGGTTCTTAACTGAATGTTTTGGCAAAAAAAAGATCAGCTATTAAGTTTCATTCTAGTTTAAAAAAAAGAAAACGAAGGAGCCTGTTTAGGTGTGACATTGTTAACTCTTTGTAATTAACCCACCCCCAACCTCAAAGAAATATGGTTTTAATTTAATTTTTAGGGGATGAGGAGCATTATTTATTGATTGTCTTCAGGAAGACTGTAGGCAAGCACACCAGGAATGACTGAAAGTATTCAAAATCTTCTCTATTTGCTGTTGATTTTGATGAATAGGAGCTCAGTCTGAATCCCAACTGGTATTTGAGTCTGATATCAGCTTGTGTTGCAGGGTGAAGAGAGGAAACTGGGATAATGAAAGACACAAAAAAAGGCGAATGATGCAGGAAAATACAGAAGGTTGTAGGACTGAAGAGAAAGACTGAGAGATGAAGAAAGTGAGGAAGCAAACTGTCAGATGTTCCAACTGCTTACGCACTGACAGACAGAGATATTGAGCCAAATTCAGTCATGGCATGAGAGTTTTCAACTATAGCTGGTCAGGAATTTTTTGGCTAAACATTTTTTCATCAAAAAATACCAATTAATCAAAACTGAAATTTTGTATAGGATAGAGTTGGTGTTGACACATTTCTCAACAAAATATTTGGAAAAAAGTTTCAGAATTCTCAAAATGTCCTCTTTCGACATTTTCACAAAGAAAAATTCTAGTTTTCCAGTTTGATATGACTCTTTATTTCAAAATTTAAGCTAATTAAAGTAAAGGAAATTAAAAGTCAAAATTAAATTAACACCTTTTGAAATTAGCAAAACAAAGCATTTTGAATGACACAACCACAATTTTTATTTTATTTTATTTTTGGATAATCAGTTCACAAAAATTTTGAGATTTTGACTTTTGTCCTGATTTGGGATGGGAAAAAAATTCAAAATCTCAACAAATTGTATGGAAAAGGAAAACAGTTTCCCCCCACAGACCACTTGCCACCCCTTTTAGCTTTTATCTTACAGATTTATCATGTGTTCCATAACAAAGAGTCATTGGATGAAATTCTGGAGTCCTTAATACTGGAAAAATTCCCGTTGTCATTTAAGAGGAATTTAAGGACTGCAGAAGTTGACCCCCCTGGAATTAAAGCAATTTAATGTATGCCATTTGTGAGGAACTGATGAATCAGTGGCTAAAGGAACCTTGCAAGTTAAGCTTGCACCTTGCTCAAGAATATGCTCTGCACACACATTTGAGAATGGAGAATTGGTGAAAGATTTTCATGTTTATAGTGCTGTAGTCAGAGCCATCCCTTGGGTATGGTGAATCGGGGAGAACACTACGGGCCCTTTGCTTTGGGGGGGCCCATGGGCCAGTGCAATTGGCCTGTGCAGTCGGTTCCGGAAGTGATGGGCCGGTTCCAGAAGTGACAGATTCCACCCTGGACCCCGCACCACCTTAGGGACGGACGACCTTGGCTGTAGTTTTTACCAGAACCCAACTTTTAATCTCTCCTCTAAAGGCTCTATTTACAGAGATGTAAAAATGTAGACCTACATTTTCAAAAGTGGCCTCTGAGTTTGATTGCCTCAGCTTTTGGGTGTCTAGCGTGAGACATCATCTGCGCCTCTTGTTGGCCACCCAAAGATAGCCAAAATTAAAGGCCAGTTTTGAAAATTTTGGCCTCAGTTATTGATCAGATAATCAACCAACAATTTAGGTTTGATCTTAAAAGTATCTGAGGACTCTGGCCCTGAGCCAGAGAAACACTTAGCCATGTCCTTAGCTTTTAGCACGAGTATCCTCACTGAGCTCAGTGAACTGAATGAGCTATGGAGGCTCATCATAGAGGCGATTCCGCTACATGAAGTCAAAGACATATTGCTGGGTTGGAGTATGGAACTTTGTGGACAACTTCGAAAGGCCTGATTTTCAGAACTGCTGAGCATCCACAACTCCCGCTGTAATCAGTGGGAGCTGTGAGTGCTTAGCACCTCTGAAAACTAGGCCCACTGGTATTAATAGTTAATATTTGGAAAGCATTTTAAACACATGTAAAGCCCTATATGCACATTTGTTATTATCCATCATCATTATTATTACTAGGGAGTTTGGTCTCCAGGGCTGTGAATCCAGCCCCTTTCACAAGTGCTACATCATTAATTTAAGAAAGAAATACTTGTTGTAATATAGAAACATAATTGGGACCAAAGGGTACATTCCAAAGTCTAAAAAATATACTTAAATTAACATTGGGGAGTGAAAGTGAGAACATTCTCAAACTTCTTTTTCAATGCTTCCTTATAAATAGATATCTATATTTGTAACATGGCTAAGCAGAACCACATAAGTGTTTTTTGCACCTCTTGAGGAGGAAGATAAGAGCTGAATCCGCCAGATGTTTTGCAGGAAACCTCAATTTATTACTTAAGTAAACCTTGCACAAACTAACCACCACGATGCCTCAGATTTGTCAAAGGGAAAGTGTGTCAATGTTTTTTATTGTCAAATTTTTACAAATGATATTCCAGGTCACTATTTAGCTTTTTCCTAGCTGTAAGAGACCTCACACATAATACTAAATAGAAATAGATGAAGTGATCATTGTCAAGTTTCGATATTTATGGAAAACTGTCACTTCACAAACAAGGCTGTGAAAAGCAGCCTTCTTTTTTGCAGGTGCAATAACTGTGCCCGCAAATGCTGCCATTTAACCTCTAAGTTCCTAATTATATTTTCAGATCAGCTGTTAGGATGTCAAAATGGTAGCATTTGCATTCACAGCATTTTATACTCAGATCGCTTGGTACAAGAAGTGTGTGCAAAGGCACCATCACCAACCCCCAGTCCTGGGATCCGTTTGGCTCCTAGCACAACTTAGAGCAGTTTTGTGGCTGTTCTAACTTGCACCACCTGGTAACTGCCTCCAGTGGGCCATTTTGGCAGCTGGGGATCACCACAGCAGAATTCCAGCCAGTTCTCCTTCCCTCAGTCACAGCCTTGACATTTCTTCTATTCCAAGAACTCCTATGCTGAATTTTCACAAGCCAGGGAGTCCCTGGAATTATTAATTACCAATTTATTTATTATGATTAATTATTAGTATTTATTATTATCATCATCATCATAACACCTAGGATTCTCATTGTCCAGGTGCAGTGTTGAGGTAATCCTCAACTTGCTGATTAATCCAATTTTACTGCACTTTTGTACCACCAGACTGATGCAGAAAGGCCATAGCAGCATCCAGAATCTGTCCCAGACTAAACTGCAGATGCAATTCCTTGTTGAAGAAAAATTGTTCCTGGAAACAATATGAAGGCCAGGTTGAAATACAATGGCAGCAGCACAGTGAAGATGGACTAATGAGGCTTTGACTTTTACCTTTCATCCTCTCATGCTATCTATCCCTTTTACTCTACTCACAAAGTTTGTGTGAATGAGTGATTCCCACTTCACCAAGTCTCTCTGGGACTCTCTCATGCAAATACTGAAACAAGAGGTCCACCTTCTGGGTCTTTCTGATGCCCAGAATTAGTGTGCTAAACTCCCTATCATGCTACATCTTTTCACCAAGGATCAGAATGTTTATACCCCTTTGTTCTGCAGATTACTAAACTGAAGTTACTTACTCGGTGATACAACTGTGACCAGCTTGTTTTGGGGTTACCTTGTATCCATTTTTCACTCCCCATGTCTGACTGTAATCAATAGCTCTCTGTGCTCACAAGGATAGAATGGGGGTGGTTTCCTTTGAGCCGGTCATCAGCGCAGTTTGGTAGACTATCCCATAAAAGGCATTCTAGGTGTGATGAATCCATCTTTCCTGAATTTGGATACCAAGTACTTTGTAACGCACCTAGGCAACAGAGGTCAAAAGTCACTGTAGAAATTAGAATCCCTTCATTGAAATGAAGATCACTGCTTATGATTTCATTTTTTTCCTGCCATCTTTCTAGGCGCATAGTCCCTATACATTCATATATTGGTTTTCAAAGCTCTTCTTCTGTGCAGAGAGTGGAAACGACACAGGCAGCGCCCCCCAGGAGCTTGCAAGCTAAAAAAGTGCTAAATTACAAATGCATTCCTGACATAACTGCACTGACTTCAATGTAGGGTCAGTCCGAGGGCCAAATCCATCCCACAGCTGCAGCAAGGCTTGGGATTTGCCTTTATTTAAAAAAAAAAAAAGGAATAACAGAACTTCCTTGGGAGACAGGTTAATAATAACTTAGCATTTATATAGGACCAGCTAGTATAAATTGGCATACGTCCAGTATAGCTAATGGAGTTATGCCAATTCACATCAATTGAAGATCTAACCTATAGTGCTTTACATAGTGCTGTGAGGAAGGTACGGTAAGTAGCATATGATGGTAACCATTTTATAGATGGGGAAACAGAGGCAGAGAGAGAAAGTGACTTGCCTAAGGCCACATAACCAATTACTGGCAAAGACAGAAGTAGAACTTAGGATCTCCAAATTCAGTGCTTAGTCCTGCGTACCACACTACCGTTCAGCACTTTCTTCAGAGAAAAGCTGTTTCTTTAGAGAATTTACAGTTATGTTATATCAGACCTATTCTGGCCCAACACACTTATATTATCAAAGAATTACAGGCTCGAACCTGTAAAAGGATGAGCTTCCTCACCTCCCATTGAAGTCGGGAAGAGTTCAGCATCTTTCAGAATTGGGCACTGTTTTTTTCTGTGTTTGTACAGCACCTAGCACATTGGGGTACTCGTCCAGGACTAGGAATCTAGATGCTACAATAAACAAACAAGTAAATAATAGGTCAGTTAGGAAGAGAAGAGGGCTCTCAGTTACTCTTTGCAGATGAAAATGAAAACACCCCAAAACAGATTCTTAAAGCTAACATAACTTACGCAGTGTAAATGTTATGTTTCCAAGGTCCAAGCATGAAAAGTTCACTTTTATATTGTTTTCAAAATATATATCTATTACACCCTTGGGTATCCCTGGTGATTTCACAATCTCACTATGATGCACTGCCATAGAGTGGTTAGCAGTGTCATAAATAAAAAATTGTGAAATCAAAAGGTCACTTGTGTAACTGTCACGGAAAGCAGTGGTAAAATGATTTACAGATGCAGGAAATATATTTCGGCAGCAAAGAATTCCTTTGGCAGTTAATAGAATTAATTCAACACAGCACATCACAGTTGTAAGAGTGAGCATCAAGTAAAAAAAAAAAACAACCCTTTAGGAAGAAAGACTCCAGGCCAGCCAAGCAATGTGATGAGTGCGTATTTAACTGCTAACCAAAACACTTCACTTCAGGAATGGACTCTAGATCCAAGCCCCCAGTGCAACAAACACATTACCCAGCCAATATAATCCTGGGGGAAGGCTGATGGCTGCACTGTCTGCAGAGCACCCCTTGCTGGCTGATCCATAAAACGGCAGTAGTGAAATGAGAAGGGGCACAGTAAACCCACCCTCTTGGCAGCTAGCCAAAACGTTCTCTAATGGCATTCTCTGAGAAGGGTTACATTTCGGAGGTAATCCAGGTGTTAAATAATTAAGAAGCATAAATATTGAAAAACAGCAGAAAAAATTAGAAGTGCTTTTAATACTGATAGTTTTATAGTCCTCTAATTTTAAAACTATATCTTTAGGTGTCTGAGTAATAGTATATCATTGTATATATGTCCTATGGTCAAATTACAAATACATGTGTGAAAACAGGCTTAAGTGGCATCTAAAAATAGCCCTTGCTATTATTGCTTGCACATAGTAAACTAATGATTTGATCCCATAGCATTTAACTCCGGCTACAAACAAACACTCTTGCTTCTACATGAACAAGAGACACGGGATATAAGCTTGAAATAACTCAAGCTTAGTACACTTTATAAGAGCCCTTTCAGCGATGTAAGGCATCCCATCTCTATCCAGGTTCCTAAATCAGGGGCCCGATCCTGCAAACCTTTACTTGTGTGAGTCGCCCCATTGAGGTAAATGAGATTGCTTGTATGAATAAGGCTTTGAAGAATTAGCCCCTAATATTTTTTTCTTTGTGATGTCCTGTGATACATGTAGCTTTGGGGCTAATTTGCTTGCTTTTTAAATGGGAAGGCAATAGACACCCCAAAGTAAGACTTACCTAGGGTGACCAGATAGCCAGTGTGAAAAATTGGGATACTTTTTATTTGGAGGGTGCGGGCTGGGGAGGGTATAGTTGCATATATAAGACAAACCCCTTAATATAGGGATGATCCCAATATTATCGGGATGTCTGGTCACCCTAGGCTTACCTCACTGTACAACCCAAACAAATAGTGTGGCATCTTGCCAACGGGAACCTGGATGACTACAGAAAGATCAGACTTGGACAGGGATTGTTTGCATTGTCCAACTTTTAGCAGGTCTAAAATTGAACTTAAGGGCCAAGCATTCTTCCATTTAGTATCACCCACTTTTTTTTTTTTTTCTTTCCTCCTTCAATGACAATTAGGAAAAGGTTAACTGAGTGTCTTTCTCCTAGGAATCCTCTTCCTCTTTTCAAAATAACAGCGTTAGCAAAAGCAAATCCCAGCTTAGGCTAACAGGTAGAAGCGTGGTGCAGCCCTGAGAGATGCTGTGGGAAGTGGGGAGATTGGGAGAATCATCCCAGCGGGAGACTAATACTCATCATTCTGAGCTGCAGCTGAGGCCCATTTGACTGACAGGCAGCCGGGAGCTGAAAGAGCCGCTCATATCCCACAACTGCTGGCATGCAGACTTGAAAGAGATTTATTTCAGGATAATTAGCTGGGAGTATTAAAGGTGGCAGGAAAGATCTGCAATTACTGTTTAGCAAACAGAATGGAGGCCAAAAAAAAAAGGGGAGCCAAAAATGAAATTAAAAGACCCAAATATTTCTCCACTTGAAAGTTGTTAAATAATTGAAAAAGTTCAAAGCAACTTTATTGTATTCAAAGTAGTGAAAGGGACCAGGAACAAAGAAAGGATGGAAGTTTGGCGATATGCAACCAGCAAAAATATCCTTTCTGAGACCAACTAATTCACCAATCAGCAAACAAGAACTTTTCCCACTAGTCTGTCCCCTTCTATGTCCTATCGCCCACACAAAAGGGTTTTATCCAAGCAAAATAATTGCGGAGCTAAAAAAAATAAATAAGTTCAAGTGTCAAAGACTGAAGTTCCCCCCAGTCATGTTGAGGGCAAGCCTGACATTGTGATGTTTGCAAGTAAGGGGAAAATGCAACTCGTCTCAGTCTCTTCGTCCGTAAATACAAGATCTCCTCCGATCCCACTCCAACGAGCAGCACTCACCACAAAGTGACACTGGCAAGTTGTAACCGTGCTGCAGAATGCAGATGTGTAATACATTTGCTGAATTACTGGAGTCTGTAACGCCCCTTGTAAAACAACGCAGAGAATTTTATGGAGTTGGCAACCCTTTGTTCTTTCCAGATCACATTGTTACATATTGATTTTTAGCAAAGATGTTGTGGTTTGTTGTTGGCTTGCTTTGTTGTTCTTCCAGTGCAGGCAAATTTCACAGTTTCTTATATAATTAATTGTTATTCACAAAGAGTGATTTGAGAAAGGATACTGCTAACTGGTCGTGATGAATGTCCTAAAGCTGGGGCATTCTCAGAAAAACACTGAGATTAGAAAGACACTGAACAGTTTGGGAATCTGATTTGCAGTTTTCCATAACTGTGGAAAAAGTAGCCAGGGTGCCATCTGTATTTACAATCTGTGTAGGGTCCTTCTGCTTTTAAAAAGAGGTTTTTCTTGTAGAAACTAGGCTAACTTAGAAAGCGAAACATGGATTGAATATGGCAGTTTTCAGACTGATTCAATATTTCCCTGTATCAACCCAGATAAGCTTTATTCAGCTATGTCCATGTATCCTGGCAGTTGCTGGCATCACACATGAAAGCATTTGTGCCAAATGTAAATAAAGTTCACCCAACAAACACAGCCTCAAAGCATCTGAGATTTTCAACAGGCTTCAAGACTCATTGTTGCTGAGGTTCATGCAGCTCTTTCAAAACAAGAGGCCTTTTTTGCACGTTGTTCAATGATCTACAGTACTCTAAAATCATCTATTTATTTATGCTCTGTTCTGGGACTTGCCCTCTGTGATAAAACACTGCTTAAATTGTGTGGACAGCAGTGTGGAAATAGCAATGTCGCAGGCTCTGCCCTACTTTGTGTTGGTTAGATAAAAATGGGGAATTTGTTTAGAAAGCCAAAATGATTTTTAGTTGCCCAGAATCAGACCCTTAGAGAAATAAAAGGAAAAGCCAAGGAACCTAACAAGACTGAGGACTTGTTGCCAGATATAGGACTTTTGCAAATGGAAAGAACATTTGTTTTACAGAAAGAAGCATTTTAGCTAAGATAAAGGGTAGAATCAGAATAATGCCTTGAGCCTAATAGGGGATTACAGCCCATCATTGCAAAGAGATAGATGATGATCTAAGAGGTCTTTTCCATCTTTCATGACTCTGATCCCTAGATGGTCTTGTATCTAAGATGTGGGCATAGAAATGTGGCTTCTATTTCTGGCTTTACCACAGACTTCCTGCCCAGGATTTTCAAGTAAGTGGAAATGGTAGGTGCTTAGAACCGCTGAAAATCAAGCTGCTTAGTTAGACACAAAATATGGATGTAAGAGCGGCACTTGAAGGCAAATAAGTTTGAACATTTTGTCCTCAGCCTCTGTAGTTTCAGTTTCTCCATCAGTAAAGTGTGGATAGTACAACATACCTGCTTTTTATTCTTCAGCTTGTGAGCTCACGGGGGCAAGAACTACCATTTACTATATCAGGGGTCGGCAATGTTCGGCACGCGGCTCGCCAGGGTAAGCACCCTAGCGGGCTGGGCCAGTTTATTTACCTGCTGACGCAGCAGGTTCGGCCGATCGCGGCCCCCACTCGCTGCGGTTCGCTGTTCCGGGCCAATGGGGGCGACGGGAAGCCGTGGCCAGCACATCGCTCGGCCCGTGCCGAACGTTGCCGACCCTTGTACTATATTGTGAATAGTGGTTAGTATAATAGGGTCCCAACCTAGCTGAGGCCTCAAGGTGCTAAGGCAAAATAAATTATAAATAATAACCTTACAGAGGGGATGTGAGATTTCATTAATGCATATGAAGGCTTTTTTTTATTATTCTCAGAAGGAAGATGCTGCAGAAGTAAAAAGCATTTATATTTCACCCTGTCAGGGTGGTTAAGCACTGGAATAAATTGCCCAGGGAGGTTGTGGAATCTCTATCATTGAAGCTTTTTAAGAGCAGGCTAGACAAACTTGTCAGGGATGGTCTAGATAATGCTTAGTCTTGCCATGAGAGCAGGGAACTGGACTAGATGACCTCTCGAGGCAGAGGTGCCAATTTCTGAGTTCCCAGGGGGTGCTTGACCCCGCTCTGCCCCAGACCCCACCCCCACTCCACCCCTTCCCCCTAATCCCCACCCCGTCTCGTCCCACCTCCACTCCACCACCACCCCACCTCTTCCTGCCCCGCTCTTCCCCCGCCTCTTCCTGCCCCCCTGCCTCCTGCACACCGCTGAAAGAGCTGATCACCGG
Organism: Malaclemys terrapin pileata; assembly: GCF_027887155.1. Lineage (NCBI taxonomy): Eukaryota > Metazoa > Chordata > Testudines > Emydidae > Malaclemys > Malaclemys terrapin. Next base: position 21,792,151 of record NC_071507.1, on the reverse strand, counting down.
AAGGCGCTGGGAGACAGGGGGAGGAGTTGATCAGCAGGCCCGCCAGCAGATGCTGAGCACCCAGTATTTTTTTTCCGTGGGTGCACCAGAACCCACTATTTTTTTTCCATGGGAGCACCCACAGAGCCGGCACCTATGTCTCAAGGTTCCTTCCAGTTCCATGATCCTGATTCTAATATTCATCTTTTCTTATGATGCCAGAATGACTGGGGGTATCTGGGAAACACCACCAGTATCTGTTATATACACTTTTCTTTCTGACATTACTTTTTGTCATCAATCATCCTCTTTCTTAGGTTCTGGCCACAATTTCTCCTACAGGGGGGCATCAGTTATAACATTGTAGCCCCTCTACATAGCTGGCATGGTTTGGAAATCCAGTGGGATGGGCGTGACCTAAATCTTAAACAAATTCCTGAAATTCGCTATATGCCATATAAGGTCCAAGTTTGTTGCACAATTCAGGAGCACAGTAAAACATGGTTCATGCTCATCCGTGTGCATGACCAAACCGTACTTAACCTTTTCAGGGAATTACCATTCTCTAGCCAAGTCCCCAAGCATGGCAAAAATATTTCTTTTAAATGGCACCTTAGTTTAAGGGGGACAACCTTTGATTTATGAGCCATATCCTGCAGATTTTCAGTATGGATGCTTTCCGGACAAAATGTCTGTTTCCTGCATTCCTCTTTACAAAGTCATATTAGTATCAAAAGCATATCATCTACTGATAGTACTAAAAATACTATTGTGATGTCAGAAAGCTGTGTAGCCAAGTGGTCTGAGCACAGAACTTCACTTCACAAGCTCCTGTGTCCTGAATCTAACTCTGATACCAAAATACCTCTCTGGCCTGGAAAAATGGCATAATTTTCCCTGCTTCAGTGCTCCAATGTGTAAATAGGGGGTTATACTTTCTTTCACAGGTGTCTTGTGTGGATTAATTACTCAATATTTGTAAAGCACTTCAAAGATGAGAAATGTTAAGCATTGTTATTACCCTACATCAATAGGAGTATAAGGTTTTTGTTTTGTCTTTATTTAGTTCTATTAGATAAGTCGCATGAGGTACTAAGTGCCCTCAATTTCCTTTAAAATTGAGGATGTTCAGCACCTGAAAGGATCAAGCCCTCTGGCGAGACTACCTTTCTCCATGTGCAGTGCCTACGGAGCTACATGACTTTTCCAAAAGTGAGCTGTACTACAAAATCTGTGAAAGGTATTGTTTTACGCTTGAGTTGTTTCCATATCTCCCAGTTGAGGAAACAGGTAGATAGCCAAGGAAACCTTTCAATTTAAGCTGGTACCTTGTGTCTTGCCACACGAAAGAACCTAACAGGACCAGCAGCCAGAGTTCTACTTAAGCGTGGACCAATGTGCCGAAAGCACGTATAAGGTGATGAATGATGGCATCCAGAGGAGAAATCTGAATGGAATGATAGAGTTCAATGAGAAGATACTGTTTAGCAAAACGGATATAGAATAACAAAACTCGCAAAACAATAGTATTTGTTCATTCTATTTATCCATCCTTCATCATGCACATTTGTAATTCATCTCAAATGATCAAGGAAAGATTTACATTTTGAAAATGGGCTGCAAATATTCATATGATCTTTGTCTCTTAATATCAGCCCACTTATTTTCATAGTTTGATTTAGAAAAGGTCCATGTGTTAAACTACTTAGAAATCATTTTCTTTTCACTTTCAGACTTGGAAGTTTAAGGAAATAGCAAATATAAATATTTTATTTATTTTAACAGGCTGAGTCACAAGCAAGAGCTTTTGCAATACACAATAGAACATCAGACACACCAAAAATAATATTTTACTCATTAGACTTGACACCATCTACCACATTTGATATATTTCTTTGATCATAATATCTTAGACAGGAGCCAAATGGTGTTAGGCTTTCAAATCCCAATTAAATTCACTGGGACTAGGTTTCCTAACTCCTGTATGTGCTGTGTTTGTATATTACTGCATGGCAAGGTGAGCAGCATAGAGGTTTGGAGTTCAGGGCTGGGAATCAAGAGTCCTGGGACATGATTATGTTGTACACGCCCAACTTCCAATGATTTCAGTGGGAGCTGTGTGAATGCAATGGATTCTGCCATCAGCCCCCTGGATTCTATTCCCAACCCTGCCACTCATGTACCTATTTGACCTTGGGCCACTCACTGATCTCTCTCTCTCTTTCTGTGGGCTTGTCTTCCCTTATGCCTCACTTTCCCCTCTGTAAAATACAGATGATAATGATACTTACCTGCCGCACAGGAGTGTTTTGATGGTTAATTAATATTTGTAAAGTACTTTGTTGTATCTTTGTTGTTTTATCTGAAGTACCTCAGATAAAATGTGTTATAGAAGTGCAAAGTATTATAAACCAACCTGTGTGTGTGTATATATATATATATATATATATATATATATATATATATATATATATATATATGAGTGAGTAAATTAGTAAGTATATTAGTGGCATCCTGATATAAATGCAAACCCCATATGTAACTATTTTTATTGTAGCAGCTATTAACACAGGACAGTAATATATCATCTAATACATTTCTTGACTCTAGTTTACCTAACAAAAATAATTTCTGTTGCTTAAAGTATTTCCAAATGAAATATTCAACCAGAACAGACTTCTGTTCTTTGTTCAGTTTTACACCAGTATTTGGTGCTGTTTTCGCAATGCCATGCTGATGAAGTAATAACTATTTTTTTCAGAGAAGCAAGTTCCTCCTTGCTTCTCTGAGTTGAAAAATACAAAATCATCATCCTATCTACTGTATTTAAAAACTGCAACTGACTGATGTAGTAAACTCAAGTCCTATGATAATATTGATTGAAATATTATCTATCATAAAAATTATCTGAGGCAGAGAGCCCTGGAATAAAACAAAAAGAGTCTGTTTAGTAAAACAATTTCTGATCAAAAGTTTAGAACTTGGAATTCAGATGTTTGCTGTACATAATAAACACGATCTGTCTGCAAAGCAAGAGCAGGCTATAAAATGCTTCCATTAGATACTTTTGTGTCTTCAGCTTATCTGGTAATACACTTAAAATGTAGAACTAATTAAGCAATCCTATATCAAAGGTGAGCTGTAACACAGCATATTGCAGATTACAGGTTGCATGTGAACTGAAGACAGAATTTACCTTGGTTTAGTTTAATCTCCCATTTTCTATTGCTGGGTAGCTGGTTTTGGTTCATCCACCTAATCCATCAACACTTTTCCAAAGACATTCTGATCTCTAATGATTGCCACGAGTACAAAATCATTTTCATCATTTAGATAAGAGAAAGTTTATTTTGTGCAAAGTTTCACTGAGAGATTTAAGGCAGTAGCAAGTTGCCAACTAAAACAAACAGAAGACTTTTCTACTTGGAGACTGTTGCTTTGATTCAAGAATGAATGTCACCACTTTGTAAACAAAGAAGATGATTAAAAAATGCATCCTTTTTCCTAGAGTGCTCTCACAGTGCTTCAGCACTCTCAAACCCCTATTAGGAGCTCCAGAAGAATACTAAAATGTAAGTACGTGCTCTTTGTTGGTTTTGTTTTATAAGCTGGGGCCATTGAACGAAAACAGAGCATCCAGTCCAGGTGTCCCTGCTTGGCAAAATAATGGATGCAAATTGATATGATCTGAAGGTATAGGACATTAACATCTTCAGGCCTTACGCAGGCACACAGCCAGGGATGCATCAGAGAGGGCTTGGAGTGCAGTCCAAGACTATTTCACTATCTCGGACATCTCACTCCAAGGGCTCTTATTACTGGACTGGGCTGCCAGGCAGGTGTTCTTACATCTTACAACAGAATAAATAAGAAGCTGAATGGGTGTACAAGATGGACCGCTTGCATTATTGATTTAGTACGGCCAGCTGACCATACTGCGAGCCCTCTTTTATTTATTTCCACAAGGTACATCTTTCTCCAAACTGACTTGTCTTTGATTTAAAAGCAGGATTTTTCTATGAAACTGAATCCCATCTATGCACAGCTGCCAGGCTGACTGGTCTCTGCTACCCACTGAGGCAAGCTTTTGTGCTACAGAAATGAAGACAAGGACAGTGCTGTGAACATAATTTTTGATCATCCCTGTTTAAATATGCTGTATGTCAGTCAAAGAAGTTTGAAGCACATTATAATTACAAAATATATCCCGGCTATATAATCAGTATTGTTTGTTATAGCGGATTGAACTGGGATAACTATTTCAATACATAATCCGCCAAACTTGCGCCTGGTGGTTTTAAATACAGTTAGAAAATGCATTGTGGATATAAAGGCAAATAAAAGGGCAAAAATATATGGGGGATATATCTATATTCTTTAAAGCCTGGGAAAAGCATATAAACTTTTGATCCTAATTAAGACCTGCATCATTAGAAATGTGGAGGCTATTTAGTAAGGGCCGGACTGCACAATGCTCACTCACGCTGAAGAACAATAACTCACAGGAGTAATCCCACTGAAGAACGGGATACTCTTGTGAGTAAATAGTCCAAACTCAAAAGCTTTTGGGCCACATTCAGTGGTGTGAATTTGGCCCTTTGTGCTCATAGCTAGTGGTAAAATCACCAAGCTTTCAAAAGTCAAAAGCCCATTTCTGATGGGTCTTTGCACAACTGTTAGTGGCACACCCCCATTCACCCCAATCCACTGGCGGGCTGCCAGACAGTTTGTTTACATTTGCACGGCTGCCCGCAGCTCCCAGTAGCTGCGGTTCACCGTTCCCGGACAATGGGAGCTGCGGGAAGCAGTGAGGGACACAGGGACATGCTGGCCGCCGTTTCCCGCAGCTCCCATTGGCTGCAAATGGCAAACTGCACCACTGGGAGCTGCGGGCGGCAGTGCAAATGTAAACAAACTGTCTCGCGGCCTGCAAGCGGATTACCTGATGGGCTGCGTACACCCACGGGCCGCAGGTTACCCACACTGCTCCATGGGATTGCTATGTGTCATTCTTCCCTTCACTTTTTGGGTAACATGGATAAGAAATGGCAGTTGGCCACATATTCCTGTTCCCTTTGAAAGTGAGAGAAATGCACCCAATCTAGAAGGAATATAGCTGCACCATACCGATCAAACACGCCCTGCTCCTGCCTTAAATCTGCTATTGGCTCTGGGTCAGACTCATAGGCTGGAAATTGTTAGTGAACATTAAAAACCTGCCCCAATTACCATGTGCTTACATGTATTGTGCTTGGGCTTCTTTCTGTTTCATAAATAAAGAAATATGCTCTAGTTTCTTCCTTGCTCTCAGGCATTGCTAAAGTGAGCTGTTCTTCAATGTATATTCTCACTCTCGTATTAATAAAATGTGAAAGTCTAATTGTATTAGCAATTCCCCACCATATTATATTAATAAGCATCATACTAGTATCCATTTTCACTAATGTAACATGAAAGGCAGTAATGTAATTATGTTTCTTTATGATTACAGGAGAGGTGTGTGTTCTAATGGTTAGACCACAGGCCTGCAAGTCAGGAGTACTGGATTCTAGTCCCCGTTCTGTCTCTAGCACACTGCATGGCCTGGAGAAGTCACTTAACCTCTCTGGTGTCAGTTGCTCAACTATAAAATGGGGATAATAATATTTACTTCCTGTACAGTTTGCAAAGTCTTTAGGATCCTTGGATAAAAGGAACCAGTGCAAACAGATGGGCTAAATGGTTCAGATATCTACTTTCCCACAAGAATTCTGCACTATTTTCCAAACCTAGTAACTACAAAACCCCATTAAAATTAATGGAGCCATTCATACAATGAAGGGAGACCCTTAACTATACCATGTGCAGGTACCTCAGCCCAGTCAATGGACATTAATGAAGCCCTCTGCCCATCTATGTACTGTACTTTTTACATCTCTCACTCCTTTCACCCTTTGTAAGCAACCTCGTTCTATGTCCTTTTCAGCCCCTTAACCATAACATTCCCTCTGATGTCATCTTTACAGGGGGAAGATACATGCTTAAACCTCTGAAGAGGATGGATAATCTTGTGGTTAAGACACTAGACTGGTATTCCACAGGTGTGAGTTCAGTTCACAGCTATGCAGGGACTTTGTCTGTGACCTTAAGCCACTTAATCTGTCTCATCTACATTTGTGAAATTGGGATATTATTTCTTTTCTTCCATCCTTTGTTTTGCTTATTTAGACTACAGTCTGTTTGGGTCAGGGTCTGTGTCTTATTATACGTACATACAGCAACCAACATAATCTTGATGGGGTCTGCCGGCACTACTGGAATACAAACAATAATGGTACCAATCTTTAAACTACAAGAAAAAAAGATAGCATCTGAACCACAGAAGTAGATCTGGGCAAACACATTACAAACTATGAGAGCTGCCACCACACCTCTCCTAATTATGACGATGCCAACATGGGAAAACACTTGCAAGGGACAATTCTCCAATTAAGGTCAGGGAGGGGCTTTGGGGGGGCAACGGAGCCCCCAGTAACAGAGGCCATGTGTCCATTTTGGTGAGGCTGGCTTTTTTATAGGCCAAATCCTGCAGGTGCTGGACACTGGCAGCTCCCAGTGAAATGAGACGAAATAGCAGGTGCTCAGCATACTTTAAGATTTGGTCCAGAACTAATAATCAGGGCCTCAAAACTGATGCTGCCTTCAGGCTGCTCCTGCTTCCTTGTTACAATTTTCTGCTATAGCAGTACATTCCTCTGTTACTCATGGCCCCTCTTTCCCAAGTCAGGCTAGCTGTTGCCTTCTCCAGCAGAGGGCTAGCAAGATGCCTACCCTCTATGGCTGTCTCCAGTGGCAGGTGGAAGGAAGGTCTTCTCTTCAGTAGGCCTGTCACCCACACCCACTTCCCTCTAATGTTCCCCTTAAGGGCTTATCTTCACTGCAGAGTTAACTTGGGCTCTTACTCATGAATTGCTCCTAACCCACCTCCCTTCCACACATAAATCCCTCTCACTTGTGTTTAATGGTGCTTTCACCCTGAGCTAGCTGGCCCAGCTGGGGGGTGTAGGTTAGAGCCCAGGTGCTGCTTTTCGCTCAGGCTAATAAACCAGCTAAGTCACTCAACTGCTGATAGTCCCTCAACACCTCCCCCAATTCATCCATGTGCCCAGAAGGACGGACAAGTTCTCCCACCTTTCACTGGGAAAGAATCACAAAGCAGCTCAACTTAGTGCAGCACAAAGGAGCATGGGACATGCCCTCAGAAGTCCTAATGGCACACATGGGGGAGCGCAGCACCAGTCAGGAGGGCATAGTAACTCGGCTGGGGCTTTGCAGTGTAGCTGCTCCCACCTGGGCTAGGCTAACCCAAGTGCTCAGACCCAGGTGCAGAGCGCTCACAGTGAAGACATACCTAAGACTTTCCTGTCTCTCCCCTTCCCTCTTACTTCCCCCTTTGGCATCCTGTGCCTCCACCCCACATGGCTCACCCTTTTTCTCCTCCTCCCACTCTCGCTCTTTGTCCCCTAAGGCTTTTCAACCCCCTTCTTTCTCCTTCGTGCCTGTGGCTGCCACTCTCTTGCCTTCCCTCCCCCTCTTTCTTCTCTCCTTTCCTTCCCCTGGGGCATGGGGGTGGGGGCTGCTGCTGCTGCTGCTAGTGAGAATGGGTGGGAGAATGTGTTCTCTTCCTCCCCCTGTTTGCTGCCCATGCTGAGCAGTTACAGCCACAGGGGAATTCAGGGACAGCTGCCAGTCAGAGCAGCAGGGAGGAAGAGGAAAAGCTGTCTCCAGGGCATGAAGACCAACTGTAGTAGAGGCTCCTAGCACTTAGAAATGCAAACTGCAAACACAGCAATAAATCCTGCTCAGTTCTCAGTCCCTGTGACAAGCAGGCTGCAGTGTGGGACCCAGGACAGAGAGGATGGCATTCAGGACTTTTGGCAGGCCAGGTGCATGAGTTGGTAAGGATGGAATAAGAACCAACCTGAACTTTCCTCACCCATCTCACAAACTTAACCCAAGCCAAAGCGTCTTCTGGGTTTGAAAAAGTGTCAAGCTAACTCATGCCAAGTAACACTTCATGCTGCAAATTGTCCCATTGGGCAAGACTGTTAACCCCTTACTCATATGTGTGAGCACTTTCTTTCATGAATAGTCTCATTGGGTTTAATGGGATCCTTTGTGTGAATAACTGATCACCAGGATGTGTAAGGGGTTTCAATCTGGCCCTTAAAAACAGGGGGGATGGAGGGGGGAAAATACTTGTACAGTTAATGTGGTTGAATCTGGCCCATAGCTATTTTCAGTTGCTTCCCTCTTTATTTCTTGGTGAAAATGTTCCTGAAACAGAACCACAGACCCAAATACAAGCCCTGAACCCAAGCATCCAGATCTCAACTTTGTCTCTCAGACCATCCTCTACTTCCTGCTGTAGTTAACAGCAGAACCACAACTACCCAGGGTGTCTTTGCAGTATTTCTGGAATGTTCAGAAACAGAAAATACCTTCAGTCTTGCATCTGAAGAAGTGAGGTTCTTACCCACGAAAGCTTATGCTCCCAGTACTTCTGTTAGTCTCAAAGGTGCCACAGGACCCTCTGTTGCTTTTTACAGAAAATACCTAGAATCCCATGAGACAGTCTCATCATGGAAAATGTACAGCCTGATTTTTCAGGTCAAATGGGTTCAGATAAACAAATATCCAAGGCTTTGGATACTTAGAACCAAATCTTTAAACATCTGAAAGTTCACCCAGTGCTAACCATAATCACATTCCTTTTCACCAAAGCTTTTATAGACTACTTCTTTGTAGGGATAGGCAAAATGACTTGGAAAAATGAGGGCCCTTTTGTGCACAAAAACAGTACTTTAAGTTGTGATTTTCAAAAGTGTTCAGAGTTGGCCCGCCCCTGCATGCATTGAAGTTAATGGGGGGTTAGGACAACAGTAAGTACTTTTGAAATCCTGTCCTCAACATACTTTCAATATTGTCTATCTCATCGACTCACTTTTCTGTTGCACGTAGGGTGACCAGACCGATAGTGTGAAAAATCGGGATGTGAGGGCCGGGGGGGTGGTAATAGGAGCCTATATAAGACAAAGCCCCAAATATCGGGACTGTCTCTATAAAATCGGGACATCTGGTCGCCCTAGTTGCACGCTATGGCCTGGTTAACACCACAAAGTTAGGTCAACATAAGCCATCTTGCATCGACCTATTGGTACATATGTCTACACTCAAATTTGTCTCTGGGTGACATAAGCACCCCATTATGGTGACACAGTAAACATCACCTCCCCAAATGACATTGAGCCATGATCGACCTACTGAGGTTGACAAAGTGTGAGTGTAGACACTGTGTGACCTATGTTGATCCTACTACTCCTCCAGCAGCTGTCCCACAATACCTGACAGTGACCACTATGGTGGTCACAATTGTGACCTCCACTGCCCAGGCATCTTGGGGACAGGAAGAGAAGAGCTGCTAGTCCGAGAGAGAGGGGGAGGAGTTGATGGAGACAGCACCAATTATGGGCCACCAGAGGATACAGGAAGGCATAAGGGGGAGCATAAGGGAAGATAGGAGCAGACACAGGTCAGGACTAGAGGGATCGGAGACTAGATTACTAGATCGCACTGTTGCCAGGCGACGGCAGGTGTATGTAATTGGAGACTCTTTTCTGAGGAGATTGGACAGGCCTGTGACCAGGGCGGACCCGGAGAACAGAAGGGTGTGCTGTCTACCGGGTGCAAAGATACGCGATGTGGACCTGCAGTTGAAAAGGATCCTAAAAGGAGCAGGTAAGAACCCCTTGATAATCCTTCATGTAGGAACGAATGACACGGCTAGGTTCTCGTTAGAGAGAATCAAGGGAGATTATGCCAGGCTGGGGAAGACTCTCAAGGAGATAGAGGCTCAGGTTATCTTTAGTGGGATTCTGCCTGTTCCGAGGGAAGGGCAGCAAAGGGCTGATAGGATTGTGAGGATAAATAGTTGGCTAAGGGAGTGGTGCTATAAGGAGGGCTTTGGGATGTATGGCCACTGGGAGGCTTTCGGGGACAGACACCTGTTCTCGCGGGATGGGCTTCACCTGAGTAGGGAAGGAAATAGACTTCTGGGAGGGAGGCTGGCTCATCTTATCAAAAGAGCTTTAAACTAGGAAGTTTGGGGAGATGGTTGGGAGATGCACAGTTAATCTCCACGCCAGTTTCCGGTATTGAAAAGCTGAGTGTAATAAGAGGAGACATAGCCGGGGAGATGAGATTGGACATAGGAGGGACAGGGGGGACGAACACAAAGAGGCCCGCAACATACAGTGCTAGTAATGGGAGACAGGCTAAACGACATACATTAGGCTGTTTGTACACCAATGCGAGAAGCCTAGGTAATAAAATGGAGGAATTGGAGCTCTTGGTCCGAGAATTGAAACCGGATATCGTAGGAATAACTGAAACGTGGTGGAATGGCGGTCACGACTGGAACGCAGGTATGGAGGGGTATGCGCTGTTTAGGAAAGACCGGGATAAAGGTAAAGGTGGGGGGGTGGCATTGTATGTCAATAGTGAAATAAGCTGTAAAGAAATAATAGTGGATGGAATAGATAACACAGAGTCCGTCTGGGCGATACTCAAGCTGGGTAAAAGTACTACTAGAGCCTCTCCGGGGATAGTGCTTGGGGTGTGCTATAGACCGCCGGGATCGACCCAGGATATGGATAAGGAATTGTTTAATGTATTAAGGGAGGTAAATACTAATAGAAACTGTGTAATTATGGGGGACTTTAACTTCCCGGATATAGATTGGGGAACAAACGCTAGTAGCAATAATAGGGCTCAGATGTTCCTAGATGTGCTTGCGGATCAATTCCTTTATCAAGTGGTAGCTGAGCCGACGAGGGGGGAGGCCATTTTAGATTTGATTCTGGTAAGTAGTGAGGACCTTGTTGAGGAAGTGGTAGTGGGGGACAACTTGGGCTCCAGTGATCATGAGCTAATTCGCTTTAAACTAAATGGAAAGAGTACCAGAATTAAGTCAAAGACTAGGGTTTATAATTTTAAAAAGGCCAATTTTAACAAATTAAGGGGACTGGTAAGGGAACTGGATTGGGCAAACGTATTAAGAGACCTAAAGGCAGAAGAAGCCTGGGATTACTTTAAGTTAAAGATGCAAGAGCTGTCAGAGGCCTGTATCCCCAAAAAGGGAAAAAGATTACTAAGCAAGAGACTTAGACCGAGCTGGATGAGCGACCGGCTGAAAGGGGCGATTAGGAAAAAACAGAAAGCGTACAAAGAGTGGAAGAGGGGAGGGATCAGTAAGGAAACTTACCTTAGTGAAGTCAGAGAATGTAGAGATAGAGTGAGAAAGGCCAAAGGCCGGGAAGAGTTGGACTTAGCGAGGGGAATTAAAAGTAATAGTAAGAGGTTTTACAGCCATATAAATAGGAAGAAAGCAAAGAAAGAAGAAGTGGGACCGCTGAAGACTATAGCCGGAGAGGAGATTAAAGATAATCTAGGCATGGCGCAATATCTCAATGAATATTTTGCATCGGTGTTTAATGAGGCCAATGAAGGTATTAGGGATACTAGCACCGTTACAGAGGGGCATACGGGATGGGGGATTACCGCATCCGAGGTAGAAACAAAACTAGAACGCCTTAATGGGACTAAGTCGGGTGGACCGGACGATCTTCATCCGAGAATATTGAAGGAATTGGCGCGGGAAATAGCAGGCCCATTAGCGACTATATTTAATGAATCTGTAAACTCGGGGGTAGTCCCGTTAGACTGGAGAATAGCCAATGTGGTTCCTATTTTCAAGAAAGGGAAAAAAAGTGACCCGGGTAACTATAGGCCTGTTAGTTTAACATCAGTAGTGTGCAAGGTGCTGGAGAAGATTCTGAAAGAGAAACTAGTTGAGGACCTTGAAGTTAATGGCAAATGCGATAAATTACAGCATGGTTTTACGAAGGGCAGATCGTGCCAAACGAATCTGATCTCCTTCTTTGAGAAAGTAACGGACTTATTAGATAAGGGAAATGCGGTGGACCTAATATACCTGGATTTCAGTAAAGCGTTTGATACAGTACCCCATGAGGAACTATTGGTTAAAATGAAAAACATGGGGATCGATATGAAAATCCAGAGGTGGATAGGGAATTGGTTAATGGGGAGAATGCAGCGGGTCGTATTAAAGGGTGAATTGTCGGGTTGGAGGGAGGTTACTAGTGGAGTGCCTCAAGGTTCGGTTTTGGGACCCATCTTATTTAATCTATTTATAACTGACCTCGGGACCGATTGCAAGAGTGGGCTGATAAAGTTTGCGGATGATACGAAGGTGGGAGGAGTTGCAAACTCAGAGGAGGATAGGGATACTCTGCAGGGAGACTTGAATGAGCTTGTGAATTGGAGTATCAGAAATAGGATGAAATTTAATAGTAAAAAGTGTAAGGTGATGCACTTGGGGACGAATAATAACAATTTTAGTTACAAGATGGGGATGCATTGGTTAGAAGTAACGGAAGAGGAGAAGGACCTAGGGGTCCTTGTGGACCGCAGGATGACTATGAGTCGGCAATGTGACGTGGCGGTGAAAAAAGCCAATGCGGTCTTGGGATGTATTAGGCGAGGTATATCTAGTAGAGATAGGGAGGTCCTGCTTCCTGAGACCTCATTTGGAGTACTGTGTGCAGTTCTGGTCTCCAATGTTTAAAAAAGATGAACTCAAACTGGAACGGGTGCAGAGAAGGGCGACTAAGATGATCAGAGGAATGGAAAACCTGTCGTATGAAAAGAGATTAGAGGAGCTTGGGTTGTTTAGTCTGACAAAGCGAAGGCTGAGGGGGGATATGATTGCTATCTTTAAATATATCAGAGGAGTTAATACAAGGGAGGGAGAGGAATTATTCCAGTTTAGTACTAATGTGGACACGAGAACGAATGGATACAAACTGGCCGGGGGGAAGTTTAGGCTTGAAATTAGACGAAGGTTTCTGACCATCAGAGGGGTGAAATATTGGAACGGCCTTCCGAGGGAAACGGTGGGGGCGACGGACCTGTCTGGTTTTAAGATTAAGTTGGATAAGTTTATGGAGGGAATGGTTTAATGATAAAACATAGTAGCCAAGGAAAACCAAGCAATGGTACATGAACAGCATAATGGCCAACAAGGGTCAGGCTAGAGACTCTTGCCTATATGCTCGGGGTATTACTGATCGCCATATTTGGGGTCGGGAAGGAATTTTCCTCCAGGGTAGATTGGCTGAGCCTCTGGAGGTTTTTCGCCTTCCTCCGCAGCATGGGGCAGGGATCACTAGCAGGAGGGTCTCAGCCGATTGAAGTCACTAAAACACAGGATTGGGGACTTCAACGGTAGAGTCCAGGGAAGGGTCTTGCGGCCTGCAGCATGCAGGGGGTCAGACCAGATGATCATAATGGTCCCTTCTGACCTTAATGTCTATGAGTCTATGAGTCTATGAGGAAGCCAGCCACGCCCCCCTTTAAAGCCTCCTTGTATTTTTGAAATGTCTTTTCCTGATTGTCCAGTTTGGCAAGCGCACCTAGCATCTCTCCCTTGTTGTGAGCAAGTGCCCAACTCACCATGCTGGCTCCACACACTAGACACAATCCTACCTAGAGCAGACAGAAGGGATTGGATCTCCTGGGCCTGTGGAGAGAAGAGGCTGTGCAGGCAAAGTTATGGACCAGTTGTAAAAACGTGGACATCTACATAAAGATTGCATGGGAGATGCAGATGAAGAGATATGATAGGTATCAGCATGAAAGAGAAGGAGCTGCAGCAGGCAGACCACAGGGATGCCAACAATTGATCCAGTGCCAAGCCACAGACCTGCCGCTTTTACAATGAGCTGCAATGAACTGTCATGCTTGGTGGAGATCCCTCCAGCACCTTGAAGACCACCGTGGATGCCTCAGTGGAGTCCAAGACACAGACCTCTGTCAAGAACAGAAGAAGATAAGGAAGGGGGGGGGGACACATGGCAGGGTTGGGGGGTCTAGATATGCTGCGAGCATCTAGACCTGTTCAAGATTCCACTCCAGTCTAATCAGTTCCACCAGTCAAGCACGTACAAGCCCGATGAAGGAACCCTGGGTTAGCGTGTGCATGCATTTTTCTTTACAATGTTTAAAAGTAAAGATGGTGCCTGGCACAACCCGAAATTAGCAAATCAGTATCGACTTTTCATTGTTTTATTCATATGAGAAGAGGTAGAGGCAGCACGCAGAAGTAGAGTCGTTATCTGCTTTTCATTCCCCTTTAGGGTTAGACAGGAGAGGCCATGTGGAGCAGTTTGTTTGTGTACATAGGGTTGTCCCATGTATCGTCCTGAGAGATCTCTATGAAACTTTAATGGAAGTACTCTGCAATCCTCTCCCGAAGGTTTCTAGGCATGGCAGCCTTATTTCTTCCTCCAAAGTAGGAAACATTCCCACTCTGAGATTATTTCAGTAGGCACCGTTGCAGTAAACAGACTAGAGGCACATGGGCTCAGGTGGCTTCGGGACGCACGCAGTAGCTGTGCTCTGTGTGCCTGTTACCCTCAGGAATGAGATATCAGTTAAAGTCACCACTACCTGTGGAAAATACTCACACTCATGGAATTAGTGGTCAACATTTTATTGTTTCATGCAACCAACCAATTTCCCTCTCATTTCCCACCCACCCTGCCATTTGCCCCTGGCGAGACAAACTCACTATGGCTGCGAATGGAGAGCAGTGCTGTACAGGGGCACACAAAAGCTGAAGTGTCAATAAGCATGTCTGATTTTAAACGTTTATAGGAAGAAGGAAAGAGAGTTTTGAAACTTACCTTTCACTTTCCACTGTGACTGCAAATACAATACATCTGCCTGTTTTATCTGTAGCCGCGTCCCCAATGATCCACCAATGTTTGTATAACTATAAGCCTTTTCTATTGATATACTCTGTGGCAAGGTGGGCTGGTGCCACAATAGGGATGTGCATGCCGTCTATCACCTCACCACAGTTCAGGAATCCTATTCCTGCAAATCCATCCACTACATCCTGCACATTGCCAAGAATCACATTCTTGCATAGCAGAAGTTGATTAATGGCCCTGCACACTTGTACAACAACGATCATCGCTGAGGATTTGCCAACTCCAAAATGATTTCCCACTGACCAGTAGCAATCTGGCATAACAAGCTTCCATAGAGCAATTGCCACTTGCTTCTTAGCTGTCATTCTGGTGTTCATGTGCTGGAGGCCTGGGGCGAGCTCAGCGCACAGATCCAGGAATATGACCTTTTGCATCCAAAAGTTCTGCAGGCACTGCTCATCATCCCAAGACTGCAGTCAGTGCTCATTTCTTGGGCCCAGAAATGGTGCTCCACCATCTGCAGCTACTCCATGAACACCAACAACAATTTTGATTTGTTTTTCATAATGTCCCTCAGCAATCTGTCCTCAAAGCATCATGCCCTCCATTGCTGTGGTTTATCCTGCAGCTCTGAGAGAACCATTCATCCTGTGTTTGCAATGTTCATGATGAGAGTGCAGAGCTCTGCAGGCTTCATGTTTCTGTCAGAGATGGCAAATAAGAAGAAGTGTCATATAGGTGTGTGGGATTTTTTAAAAAGGCATGAAAATTCTGGGGTATGGATGACATTAGGGAAAGTTGCATGATGGTAACTTGACCCTTTGCTCCCAATCACTGCTGCACAACTTGTTTCTGCTCCACCACGCATTGCCAAAAATTTCCAAAAGCCAGTGGGTGCTCTGGATGATGGCGAGTGGCAGGCTGGGGTACCTACTCATGGTGCACCGTGCTGTGCATCAACACAACACTCCTGGTGAGTATGCACAGCGCCAACGCAAGGAGCCAAGTATGCATGTGCATGAGCAATATACAGTGGCTTTACACTGACGTAACTTGTGTTGACCAAAGTTTGTAGTGCACACATGTCCTAAGGTATCCTAGAGAGGGCCTCCCTTCCCGAATACATAGCTTCTCTCCCCAATTAATCCTCTTCCTTTCCCCCCATTCCACTAAACTAACGTCTTTCACCACAGCATCAATGCAAGTTTCTCACACCTCCACCCTGTTCTGGAAGGACCATTCTGTTGCAGTTATCATTCAGGTTTTGGCCTTTTTAATGACAGTGCCAACAAAGACACCAACTGGTACCAAATATGAAGTAGTTTATGTGCACAGGTCAGTGGACACCAACCTACATAGAGCGGAGAATATTAATTAATCTCCCATACAGAATATACGCCTCTGAACATCTATCAGGTTGTAGCAGTGTTCATGAAAGACTTGGTCTGGATTCAAACCAATATCCTGGAAGTCAGAAGAATTATAGGCCTCATCCAAAGCCCATTGAGGTCAACGGAAAGACACTCATTGACTACAATGGGCTTTGGAACAGATCTCCTATCAGTGTAGTTGTTCCAGATTCACCCCAGTGTAACCGAATTTGGCCCTTAGTCTTTACCCTTTACTCTAGTTATTGCTTGCAACATTACATTATGGAGTATGTAACGACATTGATTTGAAGTCCTCATTCACCCTGCTTTCAAGGGACACCTGTGTTTCTTTATTTGACCATGTCTAATGGCTTCTGTGCTTCTGTGTAACAAATCTATGAGGAAAAACAGGCTTTGTAAATGATAAAAATAATCATATGAACTCAGTGAAATAATTCACAGAAAAGATTTGGAAAGATTGCTAACAAAGAAAGAATGCTACAAGGTTCTTAGGATACTTTCATATACAGTCCAGTGAATTGCCAAGAATCTCACATACAGGCTAACATCACAAGCAAGTGAAAATCTGGTGGTTCGTTCGTAAGTAGTTTAATGTATCCAGAAATATATTTACCCTAAAGACCACATAATAGATTAATTTCTTGTAAAATTATTTTGTTTGAAATTAAAACCATTTTTTTATTTACATACGAGCACCAACAAGTGATGGCTACATTTCTCATCTTTCTTTAACACTCATCCCCAGCAAAATCCAAAGAGCCAATCCAAACTGTGTGAGCTTTTGTAGGGAAGGTGGGACACAAAGTGCTTATGAACTGATTCTGTTCATCTTAAATTTGGGTCTAAAGGGAGTTTTTATGGCCAAATACGTATCCTTGGAAAAGAGGGGTATATAATGAAGTGCTGATAGTCCCTTGTAGCTATAGCAGTCTACTGGGTGATGCTATAATAAATCAAAATCAGTTATGTAAAATCTAAAATTATCATTTGAAAATCACTCTCTTTGAATAATTCACTCATTGACTTTCACATCAAACAACCATTCCAGCCACCCAAACGCATAGTTCTGTCTCACACTTAGTCTTAAACTCTCTTTAATTATCAGCATTAACCTATCCCATTGCTATTTCATTCTTATTTCACATTGGGGGAGGGGTCAGTGATTATGATAAATCACAATGAACTAGAAGACTTTGAGCTGTCCTCCTCTTTTACAGAGTTGCCTTGATCAGCCTGCAACTGAACTTCCCAGGCCTGCCTTTGTCCTGAGTGAGAACAAGGACAGATAAGCAGCATCCTTCGCGATAATGCATCTCCAGTGTCAGTCAAATAGTAAGCCTTGAAAGTTTTTAATGCAGAGTAGCATACCTGTCTCTAACTGTATCAGTGAGCCTCAGCTTAGAAGAGGGCATATCATAAAGTGTAAAATATTTTGCTGTGTTCACATTGTCTCCCCTCCCCCACATTTCTTGCCAGAAATAGGATCATTGGGCTCACAGTTTGTCCAAACAATGCAGGTTGTCTGGTTTTTATCTCTATTTTATTAAATGTAAATTAAAACATCCTTTTCCTGACTCTTTTTCAGGAAAATGTTCTTGGTAATCAGAAGCACAGAAGGCGAGCCTTGTATAATATTCCTACCAGGATGTTAATAATTTCTCACATACAACAGTCTGCATCGTGTTAATCAGGGGTGTTGTGGCGGTTTAAAGCCCTAGGTTTCAGTCAGGATGGTGCCTGGTGTTCTAGATTCTGATCTCAGTTACATTGATATAAATCCAGAGTTTACACCAGCATTCCTCAGATTAGACTCTGGCTTCCATTGCTTGGCTACCCAAAAGGGTTATGACAGCTCTTGAATGGAGCACAGTTGGAACTGTGCTAAAAGGGCTGAAGTTTACACCTCTAGGAGAAGAGGAAGAAAGAAGGCCAGGGGGCTAGTGAAAGAGGGGAGGGCATGGGGGAGGCTGTGAGAAATCTGAGAGCCAGCCAGTATGGGCTGCCTTTGCTCGGAGCTGTGTGATTAAGTGGCTGCCTTCTATATTTCACAGAGCCAGACACTGGCTGAAAGACCATGGGGACTGTTATAAAGAAAAGTTCTTCCTTTGTTTTTCATTGCAATTAAGATGGTGTTTTATAATTTTTAAACAGCATAATTTATACATCACTTCCTTGGTGGGTGGTGGTTGCTTCCCCAGAGGGAGATAGCATGCATTATAGGAGACTGTTGTGTATTAGTTTGTGATTATGACCTGCCTGTGTGTAATTGGGAATGGAACTGGACTGCTGAGGTCTCTCAAGCTTTCCTTTAACAAGCCAGAAGTTTAGCGTATTCATCCAGTGCAAAAGTTTATTCTCTTTAAAATGTAATTCATTATTTTCCCCTGTACTTTGATGACACGTTTAAGTTAGTTTCACATTTTATTTGTCTACTGAGCTCCTTAAGTTGGGGAAATTAGTATTGTGTGTGCGGTTTGATTTAATTAGTAATTGGGGAAATAGGTCTGGCATGTTTCATGGAGGCTTGGGGAAATTGTCAATTAGCATTGTGTTAATTGGTGTCTGCTGTCCTTGCTTTTTAGTTTTTAACCCCTTTTACCTTGTTCCCACTTTCAGTGTGTAAAATCTGGCTGCTTATTATTCTTTAAGTAAAAGATTAATTGCTTGAATTCCTGTCTGTGCTTGGTGTCCTTTCTCCCCCCAGCGTGGTGGGATTTGTGCGTATCTGTAGAGTAGGCTTTCTGATTCCTTTCAGGACCAGTCCTCCTGTCATCTATTTTAGATGTTCAGTAGAGTTATCCTGTTGAGCCTTGAATGACCTCTGGTTAGAGCAAGGTATTTTACTTTCAGTAAGAGTGCTGCATGTTCATTAAAACCTCTTAAAATTACTTCTGCATTTGAAGTATACTGGCGTCCTAAAATGTGCATGATAGCACCACTGTGAATTGTGAAACTGCTTTCACTTGCCTGATGCTACACTTGGACAAGATTGGGGCATCTTCCTGAGTCCTTAAATATGGCATGACTAAAACACAGATTGCCCATCTGAGGTACAATGGCCTCAGCTTTAGCACTGCTCTTTTGCCTTTTAAGGGGCCTCCAGTATCGCTTCATTTTCCAGTTTACTTCCCACCCTATAAAAAGAACAGGAGTACTTGTGGCACCTTAGAGACTAACAAATTTGTTAGTCTCTAAGGTGCCACAAGTACTCCTGTTCTTTTTGCGGATACAGACTAACACGGCTGCTACTCTGAAACCTTCCCACCCTATGAAATCTCTACCACCAACCCATTCTTCTGGAAGCAGCTCCCACTATACACAAACAGTGCCTCTCCCAGAGAAGTTTCAGAGTAGCAGCCGTGTTAGTCTGTATCCGCAAAAAGAAGAACAGGAGTACTTGTGGTACCTTAGAGACTAACAAATTTATTAGAGCATAAGCTTTCGTGGACTACAGCCCACTTCTTCAGATGCATATAGAATGGAACATATATTGAGGAGATATATATACACACATACAGAGAGCATAAACAGGTGGGAGTTGTCTTACCAACTCTGAGAGGCCAATTAATTAAGAGAAAAAAAACTTTTGAAGTGATAATCATATATATATATATCCTCAATATATGTTCCATTCTATATGCATCCGAAGAAGTGGGCTGTAGTCCACGAAAGCTTATGCTCTAATAAATTTGTTAGTCTCTAAGGTGCCACAAGTACTCCTGTTCTTCTTTCTGCCAGAGAAGGTAGCTAAAGTGGATGTAGCTAATCTTGCTGCTTCCACAGCATTCAAGCTGCTGAGGGAGCTAAAGAAGTGAGGTGACATGATCACCCCCAAAAGCTTCAACGTCAAAATATTTTGCATCTTGGCTGAAATTCCAAGGCAAGCAAATCAGTGTTTGTAGCCCAGTAGCAGCATTCCAGCAGGTACTATATTCTAAGGGGAAGGAGTACATCCAGAGATGGCATTAAAAACACCCTTGTACCATAGTCACAGAGGATGCCATCAAGTATTCACCTTACTGGACATTTTAGAGACACCTCCACCTACCCAATAAGAGGGTCCAAGTCATCACAGGATCACGCAAGTCAGTGTGCTCAGCCCCTGGCATGAAGACAGAACCTCATGTTGTTCTTTTCATTCATAGCACTGGTGTGCTCTTAGCCAGAAGGATAGCAAGGCCAATGCAGAACTGAATGTGGAAGGATTCATGCGTCAGTTCGGCAAAGCATTTAAGTATGTGCACAGTATCCTTCCCTGTTCAGCTAAGCATGTTTTAATGAGACAAAAACATGTGCTTAAATGACACACACACATACACACACACACACAAATAAAAATATGAGGTTACAATCATTAAAAGACCTGGACTTGCTCAATTTTTGAGAAAGAGGACAGAAAAATTGCAAGGACAATTAGACCAGTGTTAGTAATTTATTCTGAAGCTTCTGAAAATCTGCAGCTGAATGGGATGGGGGAGGGAGGCATTATACTAGTTAGCAGCAAAATATCACTGAAATCGCAGGTAAAAGTAAAGTAATATTAAGGGGCTAATAATAAACTCCAATATCTAAATAGTTAAGACTTACATAACTAGATAACTGGAGTGAGGCTATTTATCATAATAGAGCCTGTAATTTGTTCCCATTAAAAAGCCCTCTATTCAGGGATTCATACCTCAGTTGATTCTTGGCAGAGAAAACGTCAACCCAGGAGCAACTTATGGTTTATTTTAATTATCAAAAATCTATTTGGTCCTTTATAAATTAATAGGAGCTGAAAATAGCAGCAATGTGATCTCTGCGGAGTCCCCAGTGGACATTTGTCCAGATCACAAAACCAGCATACACTTCAGTACAATTAGCAGTCTTTGCTCAAGAGAGGCCCAGGCCTGGGATAGCTGGGTATTACAGGTCAAAACTGAAGGGTATTGGCACAGAGCTGTGTGGGAAAGCTTTGTGCAGTGCCTGCTCTCACTAGGCTTGGCTCTTGCCCATACTATTAATCACTCTCCTTGACGAGCCCCAAAATCACATACAATTTACAAACACAAATTTGAAAAGAATACTATTGTTTTCAAATAAAGGGGGGGGGGGAGGAAGTTCGTTGGCAAATCAATAAATAAATAGATATAATAGCATTCAATTTGTATGACACCAGCCATAGAAAGAAAAGGATAGTCCTATTTAAAGCTGATGATGTGCTCTTAACTCATGCGGTTGGGTGTCCAGCTATCAACAGGAGGTGAGCATTAGTGCCTAGTGGGAATAATTAATTGTTAATTAGTATTAACAATTTAGACCCTGATCCTGCAGATGTGAGTAGGACGTCCACATGCATAAAGTTAAGCATGTGTATAAATGTTTGCAGGACTGGCGCCTTATATAGCGCCAAACACTTACACAGAGTAAGACCTTACCCAGCCCTGAACAATACATAATCTATAGACAAGACAAGGGGCTGGCATTTGGGTGAAAAGGGGTTGTTGCATATTATGTATGTTGCATGTCATATCTTCTGCCCCAAGATGAGTTAAAAAAGAGGTATCAAGCTTCCCTTTACATTTCCTCCCATCTCCTGGATTGTTACATAACATTAGTTACTGGAATAATAATAAATTATTGTGGCTGGAATTGTCAAGGTTTTCTAATGGATCTTCTTCATGTCTAACTACTCTGATGCACTTACCTAGTAGGATCCCCAAACCTTTTAATGGGTCTGAATTTGTTATTATTTATGCTGGTGAGAATCAGAAGTAAGTCCTATTAAAGTCAGTGGAGGGACCCCAGTGTATGTAAGTGAGGTTGGAATCAGGCCTAGTATGTGCAGGAAACATGGCACCCAATGCTGAAATGAAACCGGAGCTAAGTTGGGATACGATAGTTATGTAACTACCTCGCTGCCTACTACCCCTGCATGAGCAACTGAAGTGAGATGATCCCAAGAAGTCAGGCAGGCAAAATATAATTTCCCAACTGTAATTTGACCAGGGAAGAGAAATAAACATTGGGAAATGGTACCTTTTTGCCCTTCTTTCTGGTTTGCCACTTAATGATGCTCTGGACATTGCTGGTGTTAAGCACAAGAAAAGCATGTGGATGCTTGAGGCCCTGCTTTTTTGGGGGGTCTTGCAAACAGCAGAAGCTTTGCAACTCCTCACCTGGCTCTTTCATCCCTTCCTGCAGCATGTCTGCAAAGGAAGGGAACAATTCACCATGAGGTCTCTGCCACTCACACATAGGGCTGCCAGAAAACAAGAATTCTACTTCCTGAAAAATGCTGAGATTTCTACATTTGTTTTCATTCCACATCGTGATGCCAAGGAGACATTGACAATGACAACGAGACATTGTCGTCATGATAGGGAATGAAAACAAATTTCAAATTTTTGAAATTTTTCACCAAAAAATGAAAGAAAGCAATCACTACCCCAGCATAGCCAGGTGGGACATGGGAGAGCCAGGTTCAAGCCCTTATTTTCATTCAGGTGGAGCAGGGACTCCCAGCTGAGTACCCAACCAGTGGACTCTAGAGTCAGTTTCCATCTCTTTCAATGTCTCCAGTTGGAGCTGTTGCTCTTTGTATAAACAAACATTCATTGGGCTGGAAAAAGAAACAGCTCTGAACCAAGCAGAGCAGGAATTTAACCCTACATGTCCCCTATCACAGGTGAGTGTACTAAACACCTGCCCATTGGCTATTCTGGTCTGGTTCTCTCTCACACACCCCAGAAATTCCACCTTGAACTTGAGAACCCTTCTGATGAAAATTTAGTAAAACCCAGTCTGTTTCTGCATAACATTTCAGTTTCAACTAAATGGCCTTTTCAGACAGAAAAAAAGTTGTTGAATTGTTTCAGTCAGCTCAGCTCACACTCTGAGCCAGATTGGGCCATGCCATTTCTTGTGACTCTGTATATTTTAAGGCTAACACTGTTTCAACTGGAACTGCTTCAAGATCAATGGATCTGCAGTACTCCAGAGCTCTGTAACCATTCGAAGAGCAGCTCCCTCTTCTAACTGGCTCTCTCCTCTTCCCCCACCAATCTCTCCTTCCTTCCACCATCCCCGCACCCACTGACCAACATGTTGCTTCTTCCCGCTTGCTGGTACACAAAGCTCCTCCAACCTACCCACTCCCACCTCCTCTACCAGCTGGCAGCTGCCTCAGCTCCTGTTGGACAGCAGGACTCCCTCTTGCATTCCTCTCCCAACCTTCCACGCACCTCTTCAGTTACTCCTGCCTCTCTACTTCACCCTAATGACACAAGCTACCCTTCCTCTGCCCCATATTGCTACAATGCCTCATTCTTCCTTTGACTTCTAGTTCTCTGCTTCTTGCTTGCCCCTGACACACACTGAAACTTCTCTCCTGCTGCTCACCCTCACCCTCTGCAAACCAAGAGGAGAATAAACCTAATTGCTCGTTAAGGGCTAGATTCTGGTTTGGACGACACGCCTGTGCACAGAAATAAGAATAAGAATTCCCCTTTTAACCATTTTAATAAGAACTCCCCTTTTAACCATTGGTGAGTCACTCATCCAGGCATTCAGGAGTAAGTGGGGCTGTGAGCCCACTTATTTTCCCCATCCCAAGGATAGCAGGTGGGGAGTGGATAGTCTTGGTTCCACCCTCCCAAACACTGACCAGCACAGCTGTGTTCGTCGGGGGCCAGGAAGGGGCATCAGAACTGGCTGTACAAATAGGCCAGCAGCAAATCACTAAGCACCAGGAGCAAGGAGGAAGCAGGGATGGAATTGTGACTCAGAAGAGTTTCTCTGAGTCATAACATCTCCTGGGGCTACACCTGGGTTGGTGCAGCTCGCACACCACCTCTTGCTCAGGAGTATATCTACAGTCACAGTGTAGGCTTTTCCTAAATGATCTAAGAACAATATAAAGGTTCAGCCACATTATTTCCAAAACATTTTTTTAAAATGAGAGGAGCGCATCTAGCACAATCAGGTGGCTAGCAAAGAAACATCCCCCCCCCCCCCACACACACACACACACATACACCATGCTCAGCTCAAGCTGCACCACTGACCACCTCCTTCATGATCTTCTCTCACTCTTGTATCCATGCCTTCTGCCATATGGCATCTAGCATATCCCCCCACCCCCACTTCACTCTTTTCCTTTCATGGCAAATAATCCCTAAATATGGAAGAGTGGAAAAGGGGCTCCTCATGTCTTCAGCAGGGACATGGAGATATTCTGGAAAGGAAAACAAGTTGTTCTTTTGGGACTTTTGCTTGTGTTTTAGTCTTTTTGCTGTTTTGGAGTGAAAAGAATAATTTAAAAGTGCATAATCCATAACCTCACTGCTCTTCTCTCTTCCTCTACCACTTCCAGTTATACCTGTCACTGGTGCAGTCAGTCCCAAATTCCACTAACACCTCCCTCTCAAAATAACAACCCTGTTCCGAATGTGATCGTGATTTCTGATGGTGTGAGTTAGTTCTGAACACAATGTTTCATTTCAGCAGCTCAGTTGGAGCCTTCCCATTCATGCAAAACTTCACATTTCCAGCTGGCTCCACATTGGGTTCCAATTTTCCTCCATTAGCATTAATGCAAGTTACTGACTGAAATTCACCGCAAGTCAATGAGAAGCTGGACCCCTTAATGTTTTCTTCAAGTTCACTCTTCAAGACCAGCATTAGAGATGCACACAGGTTCGCTATGAAGAGCAAGCTTGCCAGGTGAATGACAAAAACCTTGAGAGCTAATGTTCTCAAGCTTTGAGGAGGCAGTTTATGTATGAGCCTGGCAGCAAGCCAAACAGAACGAGGCAGGTCTAGAAATTATTCAGAATGCAATTAAAACATGTCTTTCAAAGCTGATACATTTATATCTGGCAGCGTGGAACACTAAAATGTAAAACACTTTCATATGCTTTGCATCTGGGACGGATAGATCTCACAGGGCTGAACCCCTTGGCAGTACTCCTTGACCTGAGGCTTCTCCTGTCAGGACCTCTTTTAGGCTCTCTCAGCTACCAGTTCTCTCCCCTTTTCTCTGAACTCTGTCTCCTCTCAGACTCTCTCTGAGCTCGATCCTGTGAGGCACTAAACACCCTCTAGTCTCAACTTCAGTGGGAGTTGAAGGTGCAGAGTACCTTGCAGGATTGGTCTCTCTGTCTTTTCTCCTCCTTTCCTCCAGGCCTCCTTTGTGCTATCAGTGCCTTCTAAACTCACCATTCGACATCCTGTCTGACACAGCCATCATTAGCTCACCACACTATTCCTGACTGCTACTTCTAATGTTATCGCTCATGTGCTAGCATCTTATTTCTTACCCATCTGCTCCTTGGCCTGCTCACTGTCTCTAATTGACCAACTGATTGATATTGAACTGTTACTCAAAATGCCCCCACCCCACTCTACCACCCTTAAAGAGAAGCATTAACTATACAACTGGAATGGGGTCCACACTCTCCAAACTGTGCCTGTTCTTTAGCAATTTTTAGAAGTGCAAGGGAAAAATTGGCAGGATTAACAATTTAGCAACCCACCATTGCAGCTGTGTTCTTCCAGCCTGCTACAACTAACGTAGCCACGATACAAACTAGAGGTGGCAGGAGGTAGAACCTTCTCTTCAGTCTGGAACACCCTTCCAAAAACAATAGGAGGACACTCACATTGGCCTTTATCAGTCCCCTCATTCCCCCCAGTGTAAGTCCTTCTTTGCCAAAAAGACCATGACAATAAGGAAACAACTAGGGAGTACATTCAACAGCCCACAATACTCAGTGCTTTTTATAACTGACCTCCAGCAGTCAGACACTACAGTGATAGGTGCTTTAGAAATGCTGATGTATTAGATTGATTTCCCTTCCTCAGAGTCTGCACGTCAGACTCCAAAGACAAAAGGAGCTGATACATCAGTCCATACATTTTTTCCCATTCACCTGTAAAACTTGTTATGCCTCAACCAAGAATTCTGTTGCACTGTAAGGACATATTTCATTGTTTAGTAAAGAGTGCAGGAGAAAAGCTCCTATGAGCTTCCGCACTTCCCAGGAGGTATTGCAGCAAAAGCTTTCATTGGAGATATTAAATACATGAGACTTTATGGAAAGATTTGATTGTGTCTAATTGGGCAAGCCCAAAGCTCAGCAAACGTCTTCCATAGGACACAAAGGATAGTGAGTAAGCTCAGCACCAGGGCCCATAGAGAATGTTGCCACACATGAGCCACAAAGGATCTCTGGGTCATAATGGTCCTGCCCCCACCTCCTCAGGAGCAGGTGAGGGAAATGCTAGTGTAATGATGGCAACTGAACTCAGTGGTGATAATAACGTGTGCCCCCTGGAGTTGGGAAATACACACTCCACTTTCCATCCTCTTGAAGGACTCATTTCTGGATCTCTTCCCCTTCTTTCAGTAGCATTGAACCTACTTACCTGGCAAGGGAGAGCAGTTTGAGGTGGGTGTGGGGGGCACAGTTCCACAGTAAATTCTGGGCCTTGCAATTACGGGCCCAGTTCAATGGTGCAGGCACTCTCAGAGTTGCTGACCTGAGCCATGCTCAGGCAGGCTGAAGCTGGGAGTGGCATGGCACTAATGCTTTCAGAAGGGAGAGCGTGGCTTGCACTGCATCTTGTCACTTTTCAGTTATTAGTTAATGCAGAGACATGCCAACCAAGGAAGGCCTGCTCCTACTCCCACTGAAGTCAGCTGGAACTTTGTCATGGATTGCCATGGGAGTAGGATGAGGCCTAGGGAAAGCAGCCACAGGGCACTGCTGATTTTTTGGCATATTAGAGAGGGAAAAGATGTTGAGATGCCACTTTTGGGAGATATGACCCAGACTGAACATGCAACATGCAAAACTCCCACTAACTCAGGCTGTTTCACATTGTGAATGACTGCTATGGAGAGGAGGACCACTCTTGGACTATGCTGAGGTCCTTCACACCTATACTTACTAACACAATAAAATAAAAGAGCCAAGTTTTGTCCTAACCATGCAGCTCCCATTAACTTCAATGAGGTGTAACTCAGGGCAGACCTAGGATCAGGATTTGCAACTATGACAAGCTAAGTATAAAATTAAATAAATAAATAAAAATCCCTCTGTCAATGAAAAGTGTTTGTTTTTCCAGTGATCTACAAGTCTGAGCTGTCTGCTAGAACAATATACCTGAACAACAACAATATGATGGTAGAACAAGTCAGCTAAGCATTTAAAGGAGTAATGTGACCAACTCGAAAGAAGGCTAGAGGTTTTTTAAATGATATTTGTATAGAATTAGAAACTAATAATTAAAATGGTGAATTATCAGAATGACACTACACTAATACCATCATCACAATAATTATCTCACCAGAATTTCAGAGGCTGCATTCTTTTCTATTAGATTTACAGTTAATCTTGTAGAAATAATCATCCCTGAGAGAGAGTACAGTAGTAATAATACTCAGTACTTCAAAGTGTTGTACAGTCATTAACTAATTGGTCCTCGCAGCACTCTTGTATTATCATCATCTCCTTTTGGGGATGCTTATACATGGATGGGAACTTGGGAGGCAGTGACCATGAGATGGTGGAGTTCAGGATCTTGACACAAGGAAGAAAGGAGAGCAGCAAACTACAGACCCTGGACTTCAGAAAAGCAGACTTTGACTCCCTCAGGGAACTGATGGGCAGGATCCCCTGGGAGAATAACATGACAGGGAAAGGAGTCCAGGAGAGCCAGCTGTATTTTAAAGAATTCTTATTAAGGAACAAACCATCCCAATCTGTAGAAAGAACAGTAAATATGGCAGGCAACCAGCTTGGCTTAACAGTGAAATCCTTGCTGATCTTAAACAAAAAAAAGAAGCTTACAAGAAGTGGAAGATTGGACAAATGACCATGGAGGACTATAAAAATATTGCTCAAGCATGCAGGAGTGAAATCAGAAAGGCCAAATCACACTTGGAGTTGCAGCTAGCAAGAGATGTTAAGAGTAAAAAGAAGAGTTTCTTCAGATATGTTAGCAACAAGATGAAGGCCAAGGAAAGTGTGGGTCCCTTACTGAATGAGAGAGACAACCTAGTGACAGAGGATGTGGAAAAAGCTAATGTACTCAATGCCTTTTTTGCCTCCGTCTTCACGAACAAGGTCAGCTCCCAGACTGCTGCACTGGGCAGCACAGTATGGGGAGAAGGTGACCAGCCCTCTATGGAGAAAGAAGTGGTTCGGAACTATTTAGAAAAGCTGGATGAGCACAAGTCCATGGGGCCGGATGCGCTGCATCTGAGGGTGCTAAAGGAGTTAGCGGATGTGATTGCAGAGCCATTGGCCATTATCTTTAAAAGCTCATGGCGATCGGGGGAGGTTCCAGATGACTGGAAAAAGGCTAATGTAGTGCCCATCTTTAAAAAAGGGAAGAAGGAGGATCCGGGGAACTACAGGCCAGTCAGCCTCACCTCAGTCCCTGGAAAAATCATGGAGCAGGTCTGCAAGGAATCAATTCTGATGCACTTAGAGGAGAGGAACGTGATCAGGAACAGTCAGCATGGATTCACCAAAGGCAAGTCATGCCTGACTAAGCTAAGTGCCTTCTAGGATGAGATAACTGGCTCTGTGGATGAGGGAAAAGCAGTGAACATGTTATTCCTTGACTTTAGCAAAGTTCTTGATATGATCTCCCACAGTATTCTTGCCAGCAAGTTAAAAAAGTATGGGCTGAATGAATGGACTATAAGGTAGATAGAAAGCTGGCTAGATCGTCGGACTCAACGGGTAGTGATCAATGGCTCCATGTCTAGTTGGCAGCCGGTATCAAGTGGAGTGCCCCAAGGGTTGGTCCTGGGGCCGGTTTTGTTCAATATCTTCATTAATGATCTGGAGGATGGCGTGGACTACACCCTCACCAAGTTTGCAGATGACACTAAACTGGGAGGAGTGGTAGATATGCTGGAGGGTAGGAATAGGATACAGAGGGACCTAGACAAATTAGAGGATTGGGCCAAAAGAAATTTGATGAGCTTCAACAAGGACAAGCGCAGAGTCCTGCACTGAGGACGGAAGAATCCCATGCACTGCTACAGACTAGGGACCGAATGGCTAGGCAGCAGTTCTAGCAGAAAAGGACCTAGGGGTTACAGTGGACGAGAAGCTGGATATGAGTCAACAGTGTGCCCTTGTTGCCAAGAAGGCTAACGGCATTTGGGGCTGTATGAGTAGGAGCATTGCCAGCAGATCCAGGGACGTGATCATTCCCCTCTATTCGGCATTGATAAGGCTCATCTGGAGTACTGTGTCCAGTTTTGGGCCCCCCACTACAAGAAGGATGTGGACAAATTGGAAAGAGTCCAGTGGAGGGCAACAAAATCATTAGGGGGCTGAGCACATGACTTATGAGGAGCGGCTGAGGGAACTGGGATTATTTAGTCTGCAGAAGGGAAGAATGAGGAGGGATTTGATAGCTGCTTTCAACTACCTGAAAGGGGGTTCCAAAGAGGATGGATCTAGACTGTTCTCAGTGGTACCAGATGACAGAACAAGGAGTAATGGTCTCAAGTTGCAGTGGGGGAGGTTTAGTTTGGATATTAGGAAAAACTTTTTCACTAGAAGAGCGATGAAGCACTGGAATGGGTTACCTAGGGATATGGTGGAATCTCCTTCCTTAGAGGTTTTTAAGGTCAGGCTTGTCAAAGCCCTGGCTGGGATGATTTAGTTGGGAATTGGTCCTGCTTTGAGAAGGGGGTTGGACTAGATGACCTCCTGAGGTAACTTCCAACCCTGATATTCTATGATTCTATGGGATTATAACTCAAGAGTTTCTGGTATCAATAATCTACTCAATGTACTACTTCTTACCAACATTGCACATATCCTGAACAGTATGTGCACAATAAACATCTATGTTTCCTGTCTCCCGTATGAGTAAATAGAAAATAAGTAACAGTCCATAAAGCAAGATGAAATTCAAACTGCTTTGAGGTTCAGATCAGTTAGACCAGATACCCTTCTCCAGTTCTTTGACAACCCCAAAGAGTCTCCCTGCCTTTGGGGATAACTTGCAAAATCAATCACAGGGTCTCAGCAGATCCGGCAGTCTCCGCTGGGTTTACTGCTGTTTTCAAATGTCATTGTATCCTGGAGCTTCCATGAACTACAAACTGAGAAGCATGTAAAGAGGGTCAGAGCAAGGAAAACTGAAGATTATGGGAGGAAAGATGAGCATGGGTGGAGAAGAGCCAAATGATGGATTACCCAGGGATGTGACTGCACCAGGAAGGAAGAGATGCAGGACTGAGGATCAGGCATTGCGGTGTGGAAAAGCATGTGACCAGGTGGCAGAAGACTTCATCAAACTTTTTAAGACTTACCTGAATCTAATCACTAAATGAAAGAGGAATCTTTTCTTCCTACCTCTCAAAGTATGGTCCACCAAATGAAAGCATTCTATATTAAGGCAACATACAGGGTTTGATCAATATAGGGAATTGCACTAAACCATCAATATTTGTAATTTCCTTTGCACTCCCAGGGTTATTTTGGTTTGTGGGCTATGGGGTTTTTTTGTTTTTTGTTTTTTTTTTTTAATGAAGGGGGTGGAAGCTTTTTACAAAGAAAGGCTGTTGGAGGATATCATGGACATGTTCAGATATGAATTAATTAGAATTCCTGTACAGTTTTCTTATGTTAATTATAGCTTAATTTGATTGCTTAATAGCTCTAGTTTTCGTAATGTTTAGCACCTGTTGTAAATTGCACAAGATAAATCGTCTTCTACCGTCTAGTGTGTTTACTCCTAAATTTTGCCTTTACCTTTCAGCTCATGGCTTTGGATTGGAGCTGTCTCCTTTTCTTGCCTGTGGCCTTTTCATCAAAGAAATCTCTCTTTCACTGGCCTATTTAACCAATGAAGAAGTAGATTTCATTTAAATACCTTTAAAAAAAAATCATTGGTTTTTAAAATAATATTGAGAAAGAAGACTGTTTCAGATGCTTTAAACAGTGCAAATGTTGACCCCTGGTATTATGCAGACTTCCACTTATGGGTCATTTTTTTTCCCTTTCCCTTTTTGATGCACGCGGGTTTTTTATTCTTCTTTTACAGGATTATTAGACAGAAGTGGAGGCCCTGCATCATTAATTGATTTCTTCCATACATTGTACTATGATACAATTTTTCAAGGCTGTGCATAATTGTGTTCTCTGTGCCAGTGTTCTATGTTCTGTCCTTGTCATATTGTCATTGAAGGCTGATTCCACCCTCTGTAATTGGAGATGTTCTACTTTTGGACAAAGGTGTGGGGGCAGCTCAGGGGAACAGCACTGACATTTACTTCATCAATTTATTTTTATTGTTCCTACATTTATTGCAGCTATAACAGCCCTTTAATAGTTATATCTCCTCCCTGTAGGGTATTCTGGTATTTGAAATTTTTTTAACTCATTTGTTCTCATAGATAACAGTAAAGCGCATTTCATGCTAACCTTTAGGTTTCAATCCTCTCTCTTTCTTTGGCTCTGAAGCAGTTGCAGCTTTAAACTTTTACTGCATTGTCAATCTAAAGGCCACCACCACCGAGTCCATTCTAATGCTGGAGTAACCACAAATTAGTGGTCCTGAAAATTTCAGGGAGGTTAGTCCTCAACCAAGAGTACAGCGATTATCATCATTCAAAACTGGTCATCCTTTTACAAAGGAGGGGGGGAAATACAGTAAACACTAACATCAAGTCTCCTTTTACAGTCTCCAGTCAAATAAGGGATCATAATTAAATCTTTATGACTAATGGAGTAATGACTTGACCAGCTGTGAGTCTGTGCCCTTCAGTACCTGGCAGACAAGATATTGTACTAAAGAAAATTTCACTTCAGTCGGCAATTTTCCCTTCGTCTCTAGCCTCCGCTCCTTCCCCCCATGAAAGGGACATTATCTCACTGGCCAATTATATCACAGTTGGTACTTCATCTCCAGTATGATAGCATCAGGGCAGACACATGGTTTCTAATATTTAACTCGTGGGTGAATTTAGGAGAGGTAATTTTCACTACTCAAAGTTACATCCCCAACTCCGTATCTAAAGTTTCAAATAGGCACCTTCAATGAAAGTTTACAGTGGCCTCTCTTATATGGCCCCCTCTGAGAGTGGCCTGGACTTGGCTGTGTAAAATTGGTGGACAAAATTCAAATCCAGATGTGAATGACTCAGTTGTACCGTGTCTTTACAGTGGGCAACACAAGATAGCTGGATCCAACATCCCTACATTTTAGTGAAGTCTGGATTCAGAGCTAGCGCTAAACTTTGCAGCATGAGCCCATCTCTAATTTCTAAGGTGCTGTGAGAAGCTGACCACTTCCTGCTAGGTGCTGGCCTTCTTTGACGCTCATTGATCTCAGTGGTCAATGGTCAGTTGAAGTCTGTGGAAGTTGAAGGCACTCAGCACCTGGCGAAATCAGATCCCAAATGCAGCAGTTTATAAATGATAGTGAATTAAATGCCAACAAAATACATTTCCTCAGACAGCAGGCCTGATTCTGGTTTTAAGGTACTTACACATGGCAGTTCTGGAGCTATAAGTACTTAGGAAAATCCACCTGGAAAGCAAGTGTGCTTTCCTACAAAGAGAGGGAAAAGGCACGAAAGTGCTATGCTGGGGTCCTGCGGCCATAGGAGGATCCTTCTTTCTTTTAACTGCAGCTGTTGGCAAGAACATTTCTAACCTCACCTCTCTGGTTCCACCCTCTTTCATTACCCAGACAGATTCTTTACCTCAAAGCCTTTTTTCTTAAAGACACTGCCAAGGAAGAGCTTAATTAAAGTGAATGGAGACATTCAAAATGAGAACAAATTAGGGCAGGGAGATAAACAGAAATCAGACGATTAAGGATAAGAAAAGAGGACTAAAGAAAGCTGTGTAAAAAAACCCATGTTGTTTCTAATGGAGCTGTGTGACTGTCTCTCTGCTTGAAGTACCCAAACCTGCCCGAAGTTAAACAACAGTGTATTGCGTGCTTTGCAGAGTATTTGTTTGTATTTGCTAACTAGCGAGCAGACTAGATTATTTGGAAGGATGTTTATTAATGGCATGTATAAGGGCTACCCAAGAGAGGTGGGTAGTCTGGGGTGAGACTGCTCCTCCATAACAGTTACATTGTTTAAGCCAAAGCTTCGGCTCTCAAGCCTGAGTCTGTATCAGGGAGCCTGATCCTGAGAGACGCTGAATACTGCTGGCATGGTGTTGTATGCACTGCACATCATCTACATCAATGCAAGTTGAGGCTGATGTCAATATTAGTTGATCGTGTACCGGCACTGTAAGGAGGCACTCAGTGGCTATGGGACCAAATGCTGATAGCTGAGGAGTACATGCAACCCCCACATTGGCTTCAAAAATCTTTGCTGGAACTGCAGTAAGTTCACTCTGAAAGTTCTGGCAGGGAAGCTTGTTAAAGCTTGTGTTGCTGCTATCTCAAGTTATACCCGTGTAAATCAGGAGTCATTCCACTGAAGTCAATGGCATTATTACACCACTGCAAAAAATTGGTGTGAGGAAGTTCGAAATCAGCCCTTCTCTATTTACTGCCTTCAAATCTTACCGACACTGTTTAGCACTTTCTCACACATGTAGGTCCACTGACGCCTGTGGAATGATGTATGTGGGTAAGTGCTCACCAGTGGGAGTCAGATTTGTAGAAGCTATATGAGTGCAACTATTAGATTTACCAAGCCAATTTTCAAAGTAACCCACTGGAGCTCCAGGCCACGCCCAACTTCAAAGCACTGCTACACAGCTATTTTTAGGGTGCTAGCAGGAGCCCTGCTAACTCGTATCTGCCAACCCAGGCTGGAAGGCTTGCTGCTGTGGGCTGCATAGACATACCCTTCATCTCTCTGTGCCATGATTCCCCCACCTGTAAAATAGGGATAATACCATCTTGTCTTTATAGATTATAAACCCTCTGAGGCAGCGATTTTATCTTATTGTCTGTACAGCACCTAGCATAATGGAACCTTAATCTCAGTTGTTGTCCTAAGTGCAATTGTAATATAAGTATATAATAGTTAATAATTACAATAAGGTGATAACATGGAAAAAACAGAAAAATAGTAAAGGCCACATTGTGAACCTGTTGGCTATGTCTACACTAGAGAGTTTACAGCAGTGCAGCTGTGCCAATGCAGCTGCGCCACTGTAATATCTCTCATGTAGCCGCTCTATGCCAAGGGGAGAGAGCTCTCCTGTCGACATAATTAATCCACCCCCAACAAGTGGCAGTAGCTATGTCGGTGGAACAAGCTCTCCTGTCAACATAGCACTGTGCACACTAGCACTTATGCCAGTGTAACTTATGTCACTCAGGGGGGTGGAATATTCACACCCCTGAACAACATACATTTTGCCAACATAAATGGTAGTGTAGACATAGCCTTACTCTCATTGGTGAGCTGTTACATGAGTAGACCCAAAGAGAATCGCTATAGGCACTACAGTAATATAAATAAATAATAATAACAACAGTACTTTCAGACCATTAAAAAACCTAAGGTTCGTAGAAGTTTGAATGAGCGAATGTACAATCAACTAGTTTAAAATGTTTTCAATTTGTTTTCCAATCAAAATGCAGAAAAGAGAGCAAAGTAAATGGTGTGTGGATGAAGCCCTGCCTGCACTTCTTAGCACTTATTTTAACTGAATACAGACAGGAGAAAGAGATCCAAGTGGAAAGCTATAAAAAGCTATTTTAATAAATTGGGTGACGAAGAGAGGATTTCAAAGAGTTTCTGAAAAACAGATACTTACAACTGTACTTTTACATTTAACTTCTGTCATTGATTTGCTTTGACTGTGGTGATGCCCCCTTTTGTGTTCCCTTTCTAGCTAGTGATTTTGCAAGCAGGAATGTTCAGAGGAACAGTAAATTTAGGCAAATATTACAGACTATTTGTGGAAAGCAAAAGTTTGACTTTGTAATTGCAGGCACTCAAACTGGAGACCATATTCTAAAAATTATGTTCAGTCAGCTGCAGATTTAGCAAGAGGCTTAAGCACATGTTTGTC
This sequence comes from Malaclemys terrapin pileata, assembly GCF_027887155.1. NCBI lineage: Eukaryota > Metazoa > Chordata > Testudines > Emydidae > Malaclemys > Malaclemys terrapin. The sequence goes on along the minus strand of NC_071507.1, from coordinate 21,756,934 downwards.
TTTAAGCACAGGAATTGTTCCATTGGCTTGGAACTACTCAAGTGCTTAAAGATAGTCAGTGATGTGGAGTTTAGGTATTTTCTGAGTGCAACTAATTTTATTTACACCAGTCCTTCAATAGAGGCAGTTACATGCATGCCGGCAATCCCCTCTTTCAGGAATGTTGGACAGAACACCTATGTTCGATTCCCAGGGAGCAATTCTGCCCCAAGAATTGATCCCAGTTAGATTAAGGCAGAGAGACCTCCCTGCTGCTTGCAACAGCTCCCCCCAAAAGGAATTGAACCACAAAACTGACAACAACATAGCATTCTTCAAAGACTGAACAGTGCTCAGACACTAAAAAAAGAACTTGTAAAACGATGTGCAAAGCGCCACCTGGTGACTTCCACCATCACAATAGCTATATTTCCAATCTTGTGTGAGCCCATTTTCCGAGGGTCAAGACTTTCAAACAAGAGACACCTAAAGTTAGGCGCTGAAATTTATATGTAGCACCTAAAAAGGCCCTGACATAACAAAGTGCTTTTAAGCACATGCTTAGCTTTAAGCAGCTGAATGAACCCAATGACATGTTTATGTGCTTTGCTGGATTGAGGATTTTCAAAAGTGTTGAATACCCAACAGCTCCAGCAGACCTGAATGTAGACCTCTGTTTTCTGGAAATTGTGATAGAGGTTTCATTATTGGCAACCCCAAAAGTTCAAAAACCATGCATCAGATCCAAAAAATTATGAGATTCACTTAAAATTCATGATTTTTAAAAAATAATAAATCGGGGAGGAGGGGGGGGTATTTGTTTTCTGGATTGCATTCCTAGGATTCAGTTTTCCAAGCTTACTCTTCAGCCACGAAGGCTAGAAACTTAATTTAAAAAATAAAAATAAAAAAGTGAGATTCTCATATAACAAGACTAGGAGATGGGGCTTTTAGAAAAACAGCAATTATCACAAGACTTGACAACACTGAAATTTCCAGTCTGATTCTTCAGACCCAGGGCTTTGGATACGCATCCAGACTTCTACATGGCTATCTTACTGGACCTGGACTCTGAACTTTCCAAGGTTTGACCATCACAAATTATTCCAGACTTTGCCAGTTTAAATAAACCAGTAATTATGCTAGTAAGAATGCCAAAAAACCCTAAACCAACTTACAGTCTATGCCACCTCTTCCACTGCAAGGAAGAGCAGCTGTTACAAAGCCAATCAGAAATGAAAGAATCAAATAAAGGTGCAACTATCTGTGCCAATCAAATACGATGTTTTCCCCCGAGTGACCTGGTTTGTGGAGAAGGGTGACAAAGCTCATAGTGATAGCTGAGGAAGAAAGTGAAAGCAATAGGTCTGGGTCAAGCACTGAGCCTGTTATAAAGGAGGATTGCTATTACAATAACAATGTATTTGCAACATTATACTGCAGTTAAGGTTGTGTCAGAGCTCCCATTAGGATCCCTCTATTCTTTCTATTCCCAAGGATTTATAACTCAGCCACAAAAATCCGCTATCTATTTATATTTGTCCTGAGTGTGGGGGTGGGGTTGCTTTCTTTGCTTTCAAAAGCATACGTAATTTGTAGGCCTTTATTTTTTAAATCAGAAAAGAGAATTTAAAAAAAAAAAAAAAGCAGAAGCAACAGATGTTTATGCTCAGGTTCCTCAAACACTTTGATTCGCCTTTTCTACAATGAAATTTTGCAAGCAATTCGTTTTTAACAGAAGGGTCTTTCCTAAATTGACTGCACGTAATGATTTATTTTAAAATATAGTTAAGGCACCAATCGTTAAAAAAATTGGATCAGAATAAGTGATTTTCAAAAGCTGACACTGGTTCAGCTGCGTGCTGACTGAGTAGCGCTCTTTGCTGAAGACTTCCCCAGTGACAATACATGTAGACATAGGAAGGAGCAGCAGAAATAAATATCCCCAGCACCAGGCCTTGCTATTTGATTCTCGGTTGTTATTCATACTTATGTATGATGCTATGATGTGACTCCCAGATATGCTCGCCCTAGAAGGCAGGGATTCCTACAGTGACATGAGTTTACCTCCATCTAAGATTGGGACTCTATCCCTGGAAAGTCTGCAGATGTCATTACATAGCCCATTTCCTCTCTATCCATAAGCATTCTTTTGTGGCTTAAAGCTGCATCTTTTAAACTAGCAATTTTGGGTGCCTCACTGTATTCCTTGCCAACTTCCTTAAAAGAGGCAGTTTGCCTGTTCTCTGAAAATTAAGCTTCTTTAAGGTGTCTCAAGTTGGGCACCCAAAATCACTAGTTACTTTTGAAAATGTAGGCCTTAATTCATATCCTCTCTTCAGTCTCTGTGATTTCCCTCTCTCTGCAGAGGTAATTATTCCCTCAGGCCAATTTCCTCTGTGGTGTTCTTTCATTGAAGGCAATGGAGTTACACCAGAGAAGAATTTAGCTTTATAGTTTAAATCATTCACAAATGCATACAGGCTCAAAACATTTTTGTTTCTTCTGTGTTTTATTATCAGCAACTTTTATTTACACGTTTTAAAGCTTTAAAGTATTAATAGTCTGATAGTTTGCAGACTTTGTTCCCGTCTGCCTTTGTAACCTGGTATGTTGCTTGTTTATTGCAAATAACGTTGTATTTAATTTTTATTTGCAAACTGATCACAATTAGTTCATCTGTAAAAATGTGGATCACAAAATTCACATGTTTACCTCATGTGTTGTGAGGCTTAATTAGTGAATGTTTGTACAGTACATTAAAGATGAGAAATGCTACACAAGTATAATTACTGAGTCACATTTCTATTACACTATTATTATTCGGCATGCTTTTTAGTCATATTTCAGTATGCTGTGACTTATTGGGCTTTCATAGCTTCTACTAAATCAGGATTGGGAAGAGAAGGCTTTTGATTAGTGCTCTAGTTCCAATCCCAGTGGATTGGTTTTCCCCTGGGCTCAGTTCTGTTCAATTCTTATTCACTTTCTTGAAGGACTGAAGCTACGTGAACCAAACTTCCAAGCGTCACTCCCCTGTGGACAATGCACTTAGAACATGCCTGCAGCAAGCACTATGTGTGCATGGGGAAGGAAGCACATAAATGTATTTGTGGTTTTAAGGCCGGCCTGAATGGTGACAAAGCTGGTAAGTTTCTTCTTTAAGGAGCCAGGGCAGTTCCGAAGTTCTATATGGCAGCACAATTTCAGAGCACATAGAGTTTAGGAAAGTCTTTAAGCCATTTTCCCTTTTTACTACATGTTCCTTTGTTCCTATTTATTTAATCTATAATTTATTGAAGATGTCACTTGATACGGTCTTTACAGTGCCTAGCTGGAACTTCTTCTAAAGTACTTCTCAGTAGGCACTGCATAACTCCCCTTTGATTACCATGTGATTAGTTTGTTCAACTGATGGCCTTTCTTCTCTAAGATACTCATTGTGTCTTCTGCCCCCTCTGCAGTTCTTAAGAATTTAAATGAGCCATTTTATTTCTTCTACAAGCAAAGATTGACAAACCCAGCCCCACCCTTCTGCTTTCACTTTTAGTGTGCCTAATAAAAGTCATGCAATTTTTTTTTCCTGTGGGTCATGGCTAATGGAGAATTTTATATTTGTTTCTGACATTGTTTGTTGTGCCTCCCACAAGACTAAATGCTTCTAAAGATTGAAAGACAGTAGCATAAATATCAGGGAAACGCCTCTGGTGTGTCAGATCTAATTGGACACTTGCACTTGGGGGACAAACACCTTCACTGTATAACTCAAAGCTCACCTTCATTCAGCACATGCACACAGAGACTAGCAAAAGGAAGGGAACATGAATAGTACATAGGCCTATGTAGAGCAGTCTAACCAGGACACAGTGCCAAATTAGAGCCAATTGCTTTCACTCTTTTAGGTCAGCCCCCAACATACTTTTACTATATAAAATATATATGCCATATTTGCACTGCTTTATTTGACTGATGTTCAGAGATACAGAAAATCCTTTCCTCAGTGGCTCTCAGTTCAAGTTTCAACTGGGATGAATTATGCATAAGTGAAGAAAAACCAAATGAGATTAGTCAAATGTATTTACCTGGGGCCAGATCCCGCAGAGGGGGACGCAGCCCCAGTAAACGTACTGCTCAGTCAGCAGAACATGGGTTTGTGGAACAGAAGCCTCTGCCCCAGTTTAGACAAGTACTGGCAAAGTGCTGCAGTAGCTTGGGTAGAGAAAGTAGCAGTACTAATCTGACTAGTGCAGGGCTCGGGAAGAAGTAGTAGCAGGTGGAGCCTGCTGTACAAACCCTCCACTGGGTTTTGGTCCCAGTGGAGTCATACTGGCAAAGACCTCACCCGCCATTATCTCTACGTCTAGTCCAGGGATAGGCAACCTATGGCACACGTGCCGAAGGCGGCACGCGAGCTGACTTTCAGTGGCACTCACACTGCCCGGGTCCTGGCCACCAGTCCGGGGGGCTCTGCATTAATTTAAGTGAAGCTTCTTAAACATTTTAAAAACCTTATTTACTTTACATACAATAGTTTAGTTATATATTATAGACTTAGAGAAAGAGACCGTCTAAAAACGTTAAAATGTATTACTGGCACGCGGAACCTTAAATTAGAGTGACTAAATGAAGACTCGGCACACCACTTCTGAAAGGTTGCTGATCCCTGGTCTAGTCCAAGGAGCTGCCATGTGGATAACTGATTCACAATGCACAAGAGGGTACAGAGTTCCCTGAAGGGGACTCTCCACTGCTTGAGCCCCTGTATGGAGTGGCAACAGTTTTTCCTCCATGTTTGGGGGCTTCATTCAGCCATGAGATTTTCCCCTTAGTTTCATCCCTAAATCTTGAACAGCAGCCTTCATCCCCTACTGTTCTGACTTTACTCTTACTTAGGGTGTCTCTACAGCCCCTAAGTACCACAGAGATGGGTGTCTTAGAAATACCTGAGATTTATGGATATTTATTCATATTGTAAGCAGGTGAACAGATAGAGCAGCTTGTAAATACCAAACATATTTTAATTTGACATCTAATAGGGACTTGAATCCAGGAGGTGACAGGTGAGGGCACTTGCATTCCTCTGGCTAGCAGCAGATTTTGAGCCAGACTGGGAAATTGTTATATTGGTGAGCACTTACTCATGCACGTAATCCCACAGAAACCTTCAGTGAGTAAATGCTCACCACTGTAAGTAAGGGCTCCCCAGTCTGGCCCCTATTGAATGTCTTCCACTGTAATATAAATGTTCCTTAATCCACCCTCTACTGTTTAAATATCTAAAGTTGTTTTTAAAGACAAGAAGTGGGACAGATTCCTCCATTCTGCATGTGTATTGATGAGTGTCTAAGGTAGAGACTGATGTTTGGATTTAGCAAAGTAATAAACCCTCAGGAAGAAAGTCTGGTCTAGACCTAATTTTAAACTTCCCCATCTCTCTCCACCCTAAACTTGAGAGAGCAGCTCCCTCTGTGGGTTTTCCTTCTTTGCTGTTTGTTTGTTCATTGACAATGTATTTAGGGAAGTGAGCAGAGGAGAATTAACTTGTGGCTGCTAAGAAGTGTTCTTTATTACTTCTACAGTGCACGTCAATTGACAGATGAATTTGAACAACAAACAGAGAGAGGATCCTGCCCCACAGAGCTTGCAAGCTAGCAAGCTAGCGATAAAATCCAACCACCGTTTACACACATACATAGCCCTAGCTCCACTGACTAGTCCCCTTGCAGTCAATTACACGCGAGTGTGGGAGTGAACTACCCATGTGAGTAAGTCTTGCAAATCTGTGTGCCACATTCTTAGTAAAGAGGCACTCAGGCATTGCAGTGATGGGCTCAATATAAGAATCTAATTAGAGAGAGAGAGATACTAGTAGAATTATATTACAGTAGCAGCCATAGGGCCCAATGAGGACCATGGCCCCATTGTGCTAGGTACTGCACAAACATATGGTCCCTGCCCCAAAGAGTTTGAGAATTTACAGTATGCATTATGATAATTATTTATTAATTATCAATAAAATACAGTCTTTCTACCGCACATACCAACTGCAGTTTAATAAGTACCTTCCAAAATGCATAACAGATACAATACATAAACTAAATAAGAGTGTCATATAAAAATCCTTGTCCAGTAAAAAGCCCACTGTGACCTTCACCCAAAAATCAGTGTGACCATCAGACTTTATAAACTAAATAATTCTGGGTGCTTGGAAGTAAGAGGTAGCTCTCTTCCCCTTGAGTCAGCACTGAATCTGTGATCCAGGGACCATCTTTGAGAAGAGATGTAAATCCAAAGCCTTGACCCTGTGTGATCATTAAAGATTATGTGGCTGTTAAAGATCCCTTTGCACATTTCATGAGAGAAATGGTTTTGATCCTGGTGTCCTGGCTGAGTTTCTTCCTGTATAATTACATGCTACCCACCTAAAATCCACTCTGCAGTTTTAACTGCATAAGTAAGTTTGGAAGGATTAATTTTTATCAATAAATGTTGGTAAACGTCAATTTCACCATAAACACAAACTGATGAAAAAATATTTCCATCTATAATAATCGAAATTTACAGATATGCAAAGTAAGAAAAATGCTGCTAGAGAGTTAGAGATTGATTTAAGGATATTTACTTTGTATATTTTTACATATGATGTTAACAATTTCTATTTTAAGAGTTATAAAGCTTTAACTCTTTGAATCTCAATAACTACTGTCATTAAGTAATTATTGTTGACCCTCCCCCGCATAATTTCCACAACTGTGAAAATTTAAATCAATTTTTAAAATGCTTGAAACCCGTAATTTTGCAAAACTACAAAAATTTAAACATACAATTTTAAAAAAATGCTAAAAAATAAACATCGACATTATCCATTGAAATGATTAAAAAAATTAATTCTGCCAAGCCTATGCATATGTTATTCTTCACTTCCTGCTAGAGATAGGCCTGAGTCAAACCCCAAATCTAACTTCCTGGCCTGCCAAACTTTAGGAACGTTTGGGTCCCGATTTGAATTCTGCAGCTGGCCTTTATCACCCTGAAGTTTGGTGAAGTTTGGCTCTAATTCCAGCTTCAAATTTTGCATCTTGGGTTCACCACTAATTCCTACACATTGCTGTGCCGTGTTAATACATGCTGTTAAACAACTGCTGCTTTTCATCTCAGAGATGGCTGCATTTCTGCAGTGAGTAAAGTGATTCCATTTCCAAAAGGGCTTTAGGCTCTTTGGATGTGAATAATGATATTTAAATGTACCTATGACCATGTATTCTCCTTTTAAAAGAAACGATGTCCATGACACTTCTCACAGTAAGAAGTAGAGTAGCCCAAAGAGCAGCAAAAGGTAGAGACAGAGATACAGTCTATATCCACTCCTACACAGAGATCCTACATAGATAGGATCCAAAACCCTGCTCCTACTGACCTCAGAAGGAGAGGAGGTATATGAAAGCCAATGGGACTTAGGGAAAATTTTACCCTAAGTAAAGTTAAGGCTCAATCTTTCTTTTAGCATGTTGAAGTCCCAAATGCCAGACAGCAGAATCACACAAAGGCATCAGCATATTCTGAGCACAGCCAGTGCCCCCGCTCTGCTCCTTTGGTGGTGAGTTAAAGCTCTGGCATGTTGTTCTAAACTAGATGGCATGAAGTGTGTGTGTCATTGGGGTAGGGAGTATTATATTCTCCTCTTGATCCACGAGAATTTACATCCATAGCTCCCCAATGACTAAGACAAGAATACACCCTAGGGGAGTTTGCAATGGACGTGAGCGATACTAAGACAAAGAGGCATATTTGTGGGAGGGAGCCTCATTCTAAAGAGAGCCATCAAAAACGGTATCCGAATATTAAAATTGCAATCTTGTTCCCCTAGATATTTTCTGAGATTGGTGGGGGAAGAAATCAGTGTTAACAGCGTTCGGAACTTCAGCAGCATAAGAAAAGGGTATGCTTTGTCATAATATGAGCAAGCAGAAGCCTCATGGGCTTAGAGTGTGCTTTTGAAATGAAGAGATTTTAATATTGTTCATTTCCAGCATGAGTTTGACCAGTTCCAGATGAGCTCCTGGTATTACAGAACTAAATGTTTTCAAAAATATCTTTAATGAACTGAAAATGTTAATTTGAAAGTCTGTGCTGTGGAAAGAGTGAGACTCACAGAGGGAAGGAAATGACACAGTTTGTTGACTGGCAGGAGGCTACTTTCAATCCCTCTTTAAAGAGGCAAAGGAGAGAGAAAGGTCTTTATCCTGTGTCAAAAATACAGAATCACACCTTGTCTTCAAGGAGAGCTTTGTCACAAATCATGAAGGATGATTCCATCTTCCCCAGCCTTTTGTTTCTGGACCACGATAGCCTCAAAATAAAATGTAAATCCACAAGCCAATTTGGATCTTTTTGAACCTGGCAAGGCATGCTGGGAAATACACCCACAAAAACCCCTCAAAGGTTCCCCACATCACCATCATAGCAACAGTCAGATTTTTATCAAGGTGCTATTTCTCATTAATGTCAGCAACACCCACAGCACACAAAGAAAAACCAGAGAGTAACAGGCTGTGCTAAATATGCTGATTATAAGTCATCTGACAGATATAATTATAGGAATTGCTCTCTGTACCCAAACTGTTATTTATTTCTGCTGCTGTGACCCTGCACAGGGAACTTGCTACCCCAATTCCCGCCAAAAAATGGCTTTTCTAACTGAAAGAAAATCCAAGCCAAGTTCTACTAGTACGCTCGGCTGGGTGCCAGGAAATGTGTAAATTTTCGTGAGCTTCGGCTATTTTGCCAGAAGCCTGCAATGCGTCTGGACATGAACGGTTCCCTTTTGTAAGCCCAGGCCTGACCAACCAGGAAGTTCTAAACAGAGACAGAGAAAGCAAGAGAGACTTCTGCACTGGTAACACAATGACTTTGCTGTAGTACCTTTCCTTTCTGTACCAGGCATCATATTTGCGGGGCGGGGATTGTTAGATCCTTTTAATCCTTCAAATAACCAATTTTTGTTCATTGATTTGCTGATAACCTCACTCTCGCTCTCTCAGCTTCACAATGGATATTATTAACTCCGCTTGTTTCTGCAAATACCAGCTTTAACCCCTTGTATTCCTATGGGATGGCGGGAGAAGGAAAAGCGTCATTTATGTGATTTTTTTTCCAAAGAGAAAGAAAGAAACAGTCACGGTTTCAAGTAACAACAAGCCCTTAACTGATTTGCCAGTGCTTCTGAGAAGAGTACTGGAAATGCATTCTGCTTCAAAGTATCAACTTCTGCCCAACAATCAAGTCTTTTTCCCTATAACTTTGGCTTGGAGTTTGTATTTGAATAAATATTAAACATTTCACATAACTCACAATAATATAACCTTTGGAACTTTTACTGCTTAATAAAATCCTTGCGGTTTGTCTCACAATTCCCTAGTTTTGTTTCTTTCCTTTTTAAAGATAGCCATAAACTTAAACACAGAAGTCACAATTATTTTCTTGCTGCACACTATCTTTTTAACTGGGTGACAGATCTGGGCATAAAATCATAGCCAAAAATAAGTGTATGTTTATAAAGCAAATTAAAAATACAGCTTCATTCATACAACACCTCTTTCCCATCCCATTCCATCCCATCTAGCACTAGAATTCAGCTCTTGAAAACATCCTTCAGTAAGAAATGAATACAAAGAAATGTTCACTGTGACTTTGTTGCCTGGGAGGAAGCATTGCAATATGAAGTCCTGATTCAGGACAGCACATAAGCATGAGCTTAACTTTAATTGGACTCAAATGTGAGAAAGAAAGAAAGAAAGAAAGAAAGAAAGAAAGAAAGAAAGAAAGAAAGAAAGAAAGAAAGAAAGAAAGAAAGAAAGGTAAAACAGACCAGCAGGAACAATGGGGCTGAGGTAACATAAAGCAGTAACCAGGCCCGAAGTTCCACGGGTTCCACAGAATACAAAGATTATTATGATATTCACATCATAAAACATGTGAAGATAAGCAAATAACAGGACAGCTGAATAAGGGAAGGGGAAAGAAGGGAAATTGGAAGAGTGCAGGGGGAAGACAAGTGATCACATACATGGCTGGGGAAAAAAACCCACAGAATCTTTTAGATACAAAGTTCCACCTTGCTCTACAGCAAATGAACCCAAGCTACAGCTAGCTGGATCACTGTGACAGTACTAACATACTGGGATTTATGTAATTTGTTCCACTTTTCTTAAAGCCATTGCCACCTTTCAGTCCAAATAATGCTGAAGTCTGTCCAGCTACAGAATGTGCCCCAGGATATTTAACAATGAAAACACTGTCATTCCTGGTCCTGCAGTCCTTATTCAGGCAAAAATCAACAGCCAAATGAAGATTTCAGGGAATGCCAACTACATCTCCAACATTTGTAAAACTTGAACAAAAAAACCCCAATGTGATTTCATAACCAGCCCCCCCAAAAAGCACACCCACACACACCCACACTCCCTCCCTCCCCTGGTGGAAGAGTGGTAGCATATCAAGTGACCATAGCAACCGTAAATGCTTCAAACATTATTTTGTATTCTATTATAATATATAATAGAATACAAAATAAAAAGTCTATATGAAAAGTCATTTCAAAATGAAAAATGGAAGCATTTCATTCTGAAAATGTTAAGAATCGGCAGTTTCTACATTTTCAGAACTATTTTTCCCAGTTTTCTTCCAAATGAAATTCCAGAAAATCAACCTGATTTCACAAAACATTTTGATTTGACAGAACTGCCTATTCTGATAAAAAAATGGTTCCACTGAAATTTCTCCAACCAACTCTACCTAGTGGATTCCCAGTAAATATTTACTTCTGTTTCTTGTATTAAAGGAGCCTTTGTTGGGTGATCTTGTTGGGGTCCATTTTTGTTGCCTCTTCTGTGGATAGTCATGTCAGGGTTTCATGGATACCTTCATGCTGACAATCAAGTCACAGGCCCCTCCCAGTGTTCTGCAGTGATTGCTTCTCCCTTTTCCGTGGTCCATTTCAGCTTGAGTTGGGCCAGCGCTACATAGCATCCTCTACTCTTCCCCTGGAGTTACTGAGCTTCATTCCCCTGAGGATTCTCTCTTCCAAGATATCCACCCTGCTTCCTTATTGACTAGCTGAGGTCCTGACCTGGCCCAGAAGAGAAGAGCAGGAATAAGCAAGAGGCGTATTACATCACTCATACTTAAATTACAGTAAACTTATATCCTCACTCTAATAATTTGATGTACTTGCAGAAATCCTTGCTGGGATGGAGCCAGGGGCTTCAGTGTCCAAGAGAGTCCAAAGGGAACAGAATAAGGAAGGTGCCCAAGTGAACAAATTACCAGTAAAGGCATTTTCTATTAAAGACTGTTTTGAAATCCTAAATACTCTTGAGTGCCTTAGTGAAAGTTAGCCCCCCGCAAAGAAAGTTAGAATGTACAACCAACACTTACTAAGGAGATCACCAGCGCTCTCGCTGACATTGTCAATGTTATAGGATACAGTCAAAATGTTCACATGGATGAACTGTTCTTGAATAATTACTCCAATGTATTAGGTATAAGCCGGCCTTTCTTCGGCATCAGGTATGCCTGCACCTCTTTCCACCTAGTTTTTCTTCAATATATATATTTAGTTTGGCCAAAGAAATTAAAATCCCAATCTGAATTAACATTTTATTTCCCACACATGCCACTTACAGCATTCAGTTTAGCAGCTGGAGTGTAAGATCCTGCTCAAAATTAGTCTTTTTCAACTCCTCCAAGACACCATTGCCAGAGAGCTGTGTTTATTTCACTTACCCAAATATAGTTTCATTTACTGTAGTTGGAGAGAACGGAGATTAACCCAATTCATCCTGGCCAAAAGTGTGCAGGGTAACCAAAGCTGAAAGCATGAAGACAGCAGCTTTCTATCTATTGGAAGTGGCTATACAAAGAGCATCAGCAAGGCTATTCCATGTCATCTGTCTATTTCCTCTAAATACAAGATATTGCCATGGATGACTTACTGGTGATAGAGGCTGTGTTTTTATGATCAAATACAATCTAAGTGTACATTGATTAGGACTTTAGTTTAAAAAATGAATTAAAGTGTTTATGAAACGTTCATTCAAATGCACCAGCAAACCTCCCAACACTCACCTAGGAGTTTGTGTACAGTGGTGTCAATATCAATATAGGCTGAACTAGCATATCAGAAAAAGAAACCCATGTCTGTTCATGGGGAATGTTGTCTGGCCTGAAAGCCTATGGAGGAGAATGGGGCATGCTCACCCAGACTAAAATTTCCATGAGAAGCCATGGTGGAATTTCCCAGTCAAAATGTTTGTTTTTAAATCAGAAGTTTTGGGCCAATATTTTTTGAGTTTGGGCTGAAAAAAATCAGCTTTTGGTTTTTCACTGAAAAGTCAAAAATTTCCATAGAAAATTTAGATGAAAACTGATTTTTTTCTCATTTTCATAAAAATTTTCCATGTTTGTGTGTTTCTGATCAATTCTACTAATGTGCTCTCTGGCTTTAACCCTGCTCCAAAAGCTGACTGTCACATTCTGCCCTAGCTAGCAATTCCAAATGGTTTGAAGATGTAATCCCCTCTAGGGTGCTGAGCAATACCCTAAAAGGTGTGAATAACTACGACAAGGTCCACATGAGAAAAGAAGGAATTCAACCCACTTGTCAAGTGTAGACTACAAGCACTCTTGAGAATTACTGCTACCTGGGAATGCAGAAGCAGCTGAGGATCCAATCAAAAACAATTGTTAGACACACCCCACCAACTAATGGCATCTATACCATTTCTGTTGGTTGCGTCCCTCAGCCTACAAGCATTATTCCATTCTTTTCTGGTCTGGGTTGTAGCTATGTCCCCTTCTCTGTTAGAAACTGGATAAACTGATCCACCACACCTTCATGGGAGGAGACAGAAAATAAAGCTTGGTTTCATTAGCATACTTATAACACTGCCATCTATACTTACTTACTAACCCTTTTAATGGCCCCATGGGCATGCTAGAGGGGTGACAAGATGGAATCCTGTGGAACTCTGTATGAGTGAGCTCCTGGAATAGATGACTCTGTTTAGATCCCAGGGAACAGGTGTCCCAATCAAGAAGACATCATTTCAGTTGGGACTAATTGGCATTGCTGCAAGCAGTCTGAGCCAAGAGGCCAGGAACTGAATGGGCATTGTGGCTCTGATCCTTAGAGAGGTCCCTCCAAATATAGGCTGAGACATGTTGATTGATAATTCGAGGAAGGCTGCTCTGACACTGCCCGTGCTGTATCTGTTTTCATAATGCAATGAACAGACTCAAAACACTGAAGTGAACAGAGGCAGGGGACTGGCAAGAACACTGTACTTGTATAACTTGATTAACATATGGGCCCAGAATCAGCAAGGTATTTAAGCATGAGTCTAACTTTAAGCATGCAAGTAATATCACTGATTTCACTCAAAGGCATGTGAACCTGCATCCATATAGTTGTGCGTTGTTGAATCAAGGCCATAATTCAGAATGATTACATATAAAACACTCCACAGTAATACAGTAATATGGGAAATTTTGGCAAAAGGTGGATCATAAGTGGATCATGTGAACAGGATGGTGAAACTGAACATTCCCTTGAATTCTAATGCCTGCCTGCCCCTAAGATAAATACAGGATGAGGACTATAAGCCAGCACTTCTAGCCAAATGTAGAATTACTCTACAATGGAAATCCAGCATATCCTCCTCCAAATCTGATTGGATAAAGGATATCAAAAATATAATCCATCTAGAAAAAGCCTGCTAGTCAGGTAACTAAAGGAAACTCAGTTCACCTTATTGATGCTCCCAGAATACAGTCATGAAAAATTCTCATGGTAAAACACATTAACGTGGTGATGGTTAACTGGCTCACATCTCTAGCTCACCTATTAAAACTTAGTAATAAGCCTGACTTGCATAAAATATTCAGATTCTGTAAATCTCAATAATTCTTCATATGACACATCTAAATCCCTACATGGTCCTACACAATCCGTTGCACTCTGTTATCTACTATCTGTAAACCATCTGTAAACACACCATTGTCATAACAGAGGCGATAGTCTCTTTTCTCCATTAACTGTATTATTTAAAATTCCTGAAAATAAATATAAAATCCCCCATGTCTTGGACTCTACTAGCTCTTTCCTTGACTCTTACCTTCTCCCTTCTCCCAAGGCCAAAAATATTGGAGCCATCCTTGACTTCAAACTTCCTTTGTCCTCTCCTCTCTCCCTTGCACATAAATCTGCTTGTTAGCATCTCCAGAACATTGACAAAACTCATCCTTACCTTGACCCTGCCTTGGCTGAACTCTCTATCCAGACAATAATTACTTCCTATCTTGACTATTGTAAATTCTTTTTCGTGGTCTTCCTAACATACAAACTTTTTAAGCTTGAAGTAATCCAGATTCCTGTGACCAAACTATTTTCTTTCTCCAAAAAAAAAAAATGGAAACATCACTACATCACCCCATCCTCTGCTACCTCTGGCTTCTGAGCTGTTTCCAGCTCCAATTCACAAGTGATCTGCTGGGGCCAAAAACTGCTCTATGTCCCATGGATCAAACGCCCAGTGATTTCAGTGGGGCTTGCACTCACAGAAGTGAAAAGACGTGAACCAAATATTACTTATTACTCCATCCTCCCCCATTTCTTCCACAAATGCCTATTTATTTTCTCTCCCTGTGACACATTTTGTTATAATGTGTATGAAGGAAAATACATGCAAATTAATTACATCATTTAGATTGTACATTTAGATGTTCTAATGGCTGCCTGCCATGCAGCAAACCCAGAAGTCACAACACAACCTTTAATCTGGTGTGTGTTCATATGTGTTATAAGGAAAGATGTAAATATGCGACAGTTGCCATGACATTAAGAACATGTATCAGTTTGGTTGAGAGGTATGTCACTATTAGTAGTGATAGGGTGATACCCACTGTGTACAAGGTAATGTCCACAAGTATAAGATGATTCCTATTCAAATTCCAAAGAGTTTGCAATGTAAGGCCCTGATCCAGCAAAGACTTAAGCACATGCATATTTTATGTGTGTGAGTAGCTCCAGTGAAGTCAAGTTATACATATGATTCAGTCCTCACAGGAAGTAGGCCTAAGAAGTCAAACAACATATGAAGGGTGATAGAAAAGGATAAAATTAGACTGTATTTTCTCCAGAGCAAGGACTGTCCACAACTCTGTGTGTGTACAGTGCCTAAGACAACAGGTCTTCGTTGGTCCTTAGACACTACTGGAAACACGAGTAATAATAATAATAGAACATACAATCACATTTTTAAAGTAAATATCAACTATCCCTCACTGCCCCACAACCTGGCCATTATTGCTTGGCTATTTTCTGTAGGCATTGTGGCAGAAGAGGCTCTCGAGGAGATATATGAAGGAAGAGAGGGTAGTGGCCTTACAGGTCAGTTCAAGGAAGGCATCTAATGTGCAGGAAGCAAGGTAGAAGATAGTGAGGAGATGCAACACAACCTATCTCTCCAGGCAGGTTAGGAGTTTGGGACCTTCCCCACAGGGCTGTGCACAGAGTCAGTGTTTCTCTAGCAGGTCCAATTTTGCTCCCCATCTTTTTGAAAAGTATAAAAATGATTAATTGCTTACATAGGAATTGATCTAGCTACTATTTTATGAAAAATGCAGGATTTCTATCTCTTTGGGAGGGCCATCTAAAGAAGTTTAAAATAAGGGACCCAAAGTGATTGCATTTCTCTGTCATTTCTGGCATTTTTAGGTACTGATTAATATAGAGTCGTGGCTGTCTGAGCAGCCTGGGGAAATCAGTAACATCAACCCTTAGGAAACATTTACATTTATGTAAACCTCTCAGTGTTCCATATATTATGCTTGTTTTCTATTCTTATTGCACATAGGACAGTTGAGACCTTCCTGGCTCAGAGATACAGGCTTCTAGGTGCCACTGATTTAGAAAGATCTTTGATGTTGTAATTCAAGGGATAGATACTGTAGCAGTAAAAAGAAGCTACTCTGCTAATGTAAATGAGATGATGCAAAGAAGGAAAACACCCACATGAACAAACAAACACACACACACACACACACACTCAAAACCCTGCCATGCATTGTGCTCTGTAAATAACTCCCTTATTCATTAAGATTATATTGGCCAGTAAGGGTTAAAAAACCTTCCTATTCCAATAGCCCTTTAGGGTTGATGTGAGTGACAGGAGTGCCACAAGCGATGATGTCACAAAGAGAGGTGCAGTTTGTCCTGCTATACCATCTTTCACTCCAGTGGACTCGCCTTCACAGACAAATTGATTTGCAAAGGTTCAGGCTGGCAGCTCAGCCTGCTTTGCATACAGAACGCTCCCTTGTGACACAATAAAAAGTAGCCTGGCAAACAGAGGAACACAGCGGGAACTGGCCGGTTCAAAGTCCAAACTCCACACCCCCTCACCCCAGTCTGGTTTGAAAGGTCACTGTGTGTCTGGGAAAATAGTCTCAGGATACGATCCTTTATTAAAGGTCACTATTTTTCAACGGCACTTAACACACACTTGCACACAAATTGAGACTGGAAAAAAAAAAAAAACCTGGGGGCTGCCTTGCATTGTACATTGTGCTAGCAAGATTTATGTCTTGTGGTCACCAGCAGTAAACACACACTGCTTCAGTATTAAAGTTCACATTAATCCACGGATTTTTTTTTTTTTAAATCAGCCTCTGCCTTTGCAAGGCAAACAGTGGCAAGCTAGGACTTTAGTTAATCTCTTTTGTTTCTGCCTCTGTGCTATATCATTACCTTTCCTTGTTATTATATATTTTTGTTTCACCACCAGCATTATTCTTTATTTACTGGTCAGAGTTATAGCTTTTTTACATTACATCAATGGGTACATGTTATTTTACTACACATCTCTATATAATATACCTAATATATACTGTACTATTTGTATCATAGTATTGATAACTAGAGAGAGAAATAGTTTAAGAGAAAATATCAGTGTTATAATCACCCATTAAACTATAAAATCAGAAATGGAGTAATTAAACCAGCAAGTATAAAGGTTTTTTAAAGCAAGTCAATCATATTTATTTTATCTTTTTCGTATGCAAATACATTATTAAAAACAAAACAACTATTGCAATTTTTCCTCCAGTGACAGCTATTTTACTACTAATTTACAAAGAATTTTAAAACAGCTACAGCTCAGTTCATAAGAAAACGGTTTCTAACGATGAGGCCAATAGTTTCTAAATTAATGTGCACAATTGCAAATGGCGGGGGCAAGGAGGGAATTCAGTGAATTTCAAATAGCAAACAAAGCATGTAACCTTGAGGATCTCCATCCTCCTACATAACACGCTGTTATAAAACTTTTGCCAACAATATATTTCCAAACTATCAAAAGCATATTAATTTTTTCTGATTAAAACAGCTGTGAAAATATACCTGTGTAACTGTGAAAAATCCCAGGCTTATTGTAATACCCTAAACAAAACAAAGATGAAAGATTTTTTAAATACGGACTTGTAAAAAGTAAAATATTTATCACCATAAGAACTAATTCTCCATGTGTTTCTAATATTTTGTCGTAAATACTTTAATCCTTTGGTCCATTCATTTTGCACCTCATCTGGATTTGACTTGTTAAGGGTTAGTTCCTTTGTAATGTCTTCAGCACCTCTCCATAGTTATTGATTGTGCTCTCATTAAAACAGCGAGATCATAAATACCACGCTGAAGAAGTGAGAGGAGGCTGCTGAAGAAGAATAGCTCTTCATATAGAAAGGTAGTCTGAAAAAGCAGTGAGTGAGAAGG
This sequence comes from Malaclemys terrapin pileata, assembly GCF_027887155.1. Lineage (NCBI taxonomy): Eukaryota > Metazoa > Chordata > Testudines > Emydidae > Malaclemys > Malaclemys terrapin. Next base: position 21,739,128 of record NC_071507.1, on the reverse strand, counting down.
TAAAAGGGAAATGAAAATATTAGATAGAAGTGAAACTCCTTTAAACAGATGAGTCTATATATGTATGTGGGCTGTTTTTAGAAAAGTGCTATACTTCTCAAAGGTTATTAAACATGCTGAGTTCAGGGAGCTCATAAAATCTTTTGTCAGAAGATGAGATTTGATGGATTTTTATACACATACACACACACACACACACATACACACACACAATTAAAAATAAAAGGCCAGATTGAGAACTCCTTGCTCCCAGTAAGGAGCAGTTAATCACCAGAGCAGGCCTATTTCACGCATACAATTCCATTGAAGTCAATGGGACTGCCTGGGCATGTAACTACCAGAATTGGGGATTGACAATTCTTTTGGGGTTCAAGTTCTATATTCCTTGCACATTCACAGACCCAAACCCCAATGGGCATCAGGAAGAGTTCTGGCTAGGCAACAAATTCAGGATGGGGCCCTTTGTGTAATATGCCATCTTCACAGAGCTTCTCCCTCTTCCATGCTAATGACCTCAAAATTCTCCTTGTACTGTATGTACCATAATCTGCTGTCTTGAAAGGAGTTTATGCACTTTGAATAAAGGCCCTGAGTCATTAAAAAGATACCAGGAAAAGGTAACAAGTTTTAAACAAAGCAAGTTAACTGTCCAGAAGAATCAACCAGAATTGCTTTCTAGCCTTTTAAAATGTATCAAAAAAGGCTTTCTACGCCTTTCCAGCAGGGCTGTAAACTCAGCCAGGATTTGAAGCTAAGCTAGCACTGACCCTCCTTTGGTTCAGTTTCAAATAGGAGTTCTGGGATTTGAGGGCCACAGGTCAGACAGCAGAACAGCCAAGCACTACCCATTATAATACAGAGCCCAGATATAGTTTTTTCTCTCTCCTGAGGCAACCATTCTCCTTAACACTACACAACTGTCCCTCAAAGCCATTACAAGAAAGATCTGGAGTCACACTGTAAACATAAATGCCTGTTGGAATTCAAACTTATGGCCCCAAAGTGTTGAAAGTCAGTGCACTAATACCTGAAACATTTGTGGCTGAACAGAGTGGTCTCATCTGTCTCAGCAAATGAGGCTTTTAGGACAGCAGAGAATAAGAGCCAAGGTTCAGAAAAAGGTTGAGGAATCATATGACCAGGAGATGTGCTTTTTTTCCCCTCCCCACCTACCTTTTTGTGTTCATGCCTTACCCCCACCCACCATCTCTCTCTCTCTCTCTAGGTGATTTATTCCCATGTTTATTGAGGTTTATTAAAGCAATATACATCAGCTGCAGTGACACTCACTGCCGAGGGAACAGTTGATCTACTGGCAACTCCCCTGCTGCTAAAGTCCACCAGCAGCTTGCTGTTATCTCCAGAAAATGCTACTCCTTTCTGTTCACCAAGCTTCATTTGCATTCTGTCCTGCAAGCATGCACAACTTCAACTCTTTATGTATAATGGGCTAGAACCTCAGCTGCAGTTAAAGAACACATATAGTGCAGTTTGGAAAGAGACCCGTGGCTGTGTTCCCTCGGTCTGGGACCAGCTGCATGCGAGGCTGCTCTCCAATGTAGGATGCTCTAATTGCACCAACTATCAACAACCATAAGGGCCTGTAAATCTATGCTAGCAGCAGGGAGGCTGGTGTAGGAGCCTTTTACAGTGTTGCCAACTCACAGGATTTTATCGTAAGTCTCATGCTATTTGATGATTTTTTTTAAAGCCCCAGCTCCTGGAGTCATGGGATTACACATGGGAACCTAAACTTTCCATTTCAAATAAAAAGTTTCTGGCTCTTATGGTTGCAGAGAGAATCTTCAAAACATAAACCCTAAATGATCAAAACCCAAAAGCAAGGCTGACAAGCGATTAAAAAAATTAATCGTGATTAATCTCACTGCTAAACAATAATAGAATACCATTTATTTAAATATTTTTGGATGTTTCCTACATTTTCATATATATTGATTTCAATTACAATACAGAATACAGTGTACAGTGCTCACTTTATATTTATTTTTGATTACAAATATTTGTGCTGAAAAAAACAAACAAAATAGTATTTTTCAATTCACCTTATATAAGTACTGTAATGCAATCTCTTTATCATGAAAGTTGAACTTACAAATGTAGAATTATGTACAAAAAAACAGCATTCAAAAATAAAACAATGTAAAAATTTAGAGTCTACAAGTCCACTCAGCCCTACTTCTTGTTCAGCCAGTGTCTCAGACAAACTAATTTGTTTACATTTGCAGAAGATAATGCTGCCGACTTCTTGTTTACAATGTCACCTGAAAGTGAGAACAGACGTTGTAGCCAGGGACGGCTTCAGGCACCAGCGCACCAAACGTGTGCCTAGGGTGGCAAGCCGCAGGGGGCGGCCTGCCGGTCCCCGTGAGGGCAGCAGTCAGGCTGCCTTCAGCGGCATGCCTGCGGGAGGTCTGCCGGCCCCACGGCTTCGGCGGCAATTCAGTGGCAGGTATGGCGAATCCGCGTTACCAGCAGACCTCCCGCAGGCATGCCGCCAAAGCCTGCCTCACGGCCCTGCTTGGAGTGGCAAAATACATAGAGCCGCCCCTGGTTGTAACCAGTGTTGCAAGATATTTATGTGCCAGATGTGCTAAAGATTCATATGCCCTTCATTTTCAACCACCATTCCAGAAGACGCATCCATGCTGACAGATTCTGATCGATAACGATCCAAAGTAGTGCAAACCGATGCATGTTCATTTTCATCATCTGAGTAAGATGCCACCAGCAGAAGGTTGTTTTTCTTTATTGATGGTTTGGGTTTTGTAGTTTCTGTATCAGACTATTGCTCCTTTAAGACTTCTGAAATCGTGCGCTGCACCTTGTCCCTCTCAGATTTTGGAAGGCACTTCAGATTTTTAAACCTTGGGCTGAGTGCTGTCGCTATCTTTAGAAATCTCACATTGGTACCTTCTTTGCATTTTGTCAAATCTGCAGTGAAAGTGTTCTTAAAACGAACAACATGTGCTGGGTCATCATCCGAGACTGCTATAACATGAAATATATGTCAGAATGCAGGTAAAACAGAGCAGGAGACATACTATTCTCCCCAAGGAGTTCAGTCAAAATTTAATTAATCCATTATTTTTTTAACGAGCGTCATGGAAGCATGTCCTCTCGAATAGTAGCTGAAGCTTGAAGGGGCATATGAATGTTAGCATATCTGACACGAAAATATCTTGCAATGCTGGCTACAAAAGTGCCATGCAAACACCTGTTCTCACTTTCAGGTGATATTGTAAACAAGAAGCAGGCAGCAATATCTCCTGTAAATGTAAATCAACTTGTTTGTCTTAGCGATTAGCTGAGTAAGAGTAGTACTGAGTGGACTTGTAGGCTCTGAAGTTTTACATTGTTTTGTTTTTGAGTGAAGTTATACAACAACAAAAATCTACATTTGTAAGTTGCACTTTCATGATAAAGAGATTACATTATGGCACTTGTATGAAGTGAATTGAAAAATACTATTTCTTTTGTTTATCTTTTTTCAGTGCAAATATTTGTAACAAAAAGTGAGCACTGTACACTTTGTATTAGCTGTTGTAATTTAATTCAATATATTTGAAAATGTAGAAAAACATCCAAAAATAGTTAATAAATTTCAATTCTTTCACAGTGCAATTATAACTGCGATTAATCGCAATTAATTTTTTTAATCGCAATTAATTTTTAATCGACAGCCCTACCCAAAATACATACAATAAGAATGTGCATTTATTATTTTTAAAACTCTCATGGTTTTTAAGCTAATCTTCATGATTTTGGGGGGCCTGATTTGTGATTTTTTTAAATAATACTTGCGGTTGGCAATACTACATTTATTATTAATTATTATGTGTATTACCATTGCACCAAGGGGCCCTAGTCATGGACCAGCACCCCATTGCCCTTGGCATTGTACAAACACAAAAATGAAAAGATGGTCCCTGAGTCTGAGCTTGGTTTTGCACATGCACATCCATTTCCCTGCCAAAGGAGAATAATACGATGCATGGTATTAAAATAATACCATGCACAGTGAGCTCAGTTTTGAAGTCAAAACAGGAGTACATCAGTGGTGGTGTCATGTCTGCAATCCTCTTCAATGTTGCCATTGGCTGGGTAATGCGGCGTACAACAGAAGACATGCCAAGAGGCATTAAATGGACACTCTTCTCATCCCTTGAAGACCTGGACTTTGCAGATGATGTCGCTGTCCTATCACATGCCCAACATCATATACAACTCAACGCATTAAGCCAGAAAATTGGACTGAAAATCAACCGCATTAAGACAGATATCATGACCTTTAATATTGCCTCCCCATCACCAGTACAGATAGAGGATCATGTTCTCACCAATGTAAAAACATTCACATACTTGGGCAGCACCATCAGCCAGGATGGTGGAACAAGCCAGGACATCCAGAACAAAATCAATAAAGCCAGGAACACCTTCAGGAGCTTAAATTCAGTCTGGAAATCATCAAAATACAATATCAAAACCAAACTCAAGATTTATCAGAGCTGCATACTTTCAACACTACTTTATAGTGCAGAATATTGAGGAATGAGAAAGTATGACATGTCCAAACTGTCTTCATTCCATACAACTGCTTCAGAAAAATCCTCCGTATCTTTTGGCCCAGAACAATCTCAAACCAAGATCTATTGACACAGTGCAGCCAAGAGGGTCTGAGCACCATCATTGCCAGGAGGCGTTGGAGATGGATCGGTCATGTGCTTTGGATGGAAACTGATTCCACCACCAGAGTAGCAATAAGATGGACACCTGAAGGCAAGCGAAAACGAGGCCGCCCAAAAACAACAGCGAAGAGCTGTGGAAGCCGACCCAAAAAACCTGGGGCACAGCTGGGGAACCATTGAAAGACTTGCCAGAAACAGACAGGAGTGGAGGAACTTTGTCACTGTCCTAAACACCAGAGGTATAACAGGAACATGATGATGATGGGGGAAAGAGTCAATAAATATCTTGATACATGGATGTATCCATTGTCCAGGACTCCTCTAGAAAAGACGGGTATGTGAGAATGCAAGTGTGTGTACCTGGCCCTGGGAAATTTTCCATAAATAGAATAGGGGCTAAGGTAGAGGCAATGTATTGTAAACTCGGTCTTTACACCTGGTGGCCCTTTCCTCATTTGGCTCCCCAAGGCATGGTTTTGCTTTGGCAAAGCTGCCATGTGTCAGATTTTCCTGAGTGTTGCCTCTTTCCTCACCTATGCAAATGGCTGGGTCATGCTCCTGAGCTTTGTTATAATAGTAATTACAATGATTTTGATGACCTTAGAACTGTACTGTGGAGAGTTGCTGTCACAGAAATGATCAAGTTTTGCAAACAGCTTTGCTTTTGGTGCCGGTAGAGGAGCTGATGCAAGCCTGGGACAGGATGAGTTAATAAGAGATGAGTGGGGTGATATGTAAAGCAACAAATCCCTAACCTACTGAACAAATCTTTGATGGCTGTGATCAATAGATTCTCAGACCACACTGACATAACCTTGTCATGTCTCGACAAGGGTACAGTGGCTAAAAAGGCACAAGAAAGAGGGGAAGGTATCATTTGCACCCCCTCCAACAAGCAGAATGTAGCAAGTGACCGGTAATGGTTCCTTGGCCTTGTACTGCTTTTACAATCCTTCAGCTGAAGCAGCTCAGCTCCGACTGCCAGCAAAGCTTGAGCACCCTTGAGACCCTGGTGCAGATAATCATCATCATCCACTCAGTGACAAGAAGCAGAGCACTGCTTCGGTACCAAGGAGACAGAATGTGGCAGGGCACCAGGGTGCCAGCCATCTTAGACCAATCCCAGCAGCAGCAGCAGCAGCAGCATACATGGATGGGTGGGTGTGTGTGTGTGTGTGTGTGTGTGTGTGTGTGTGTTTTCCTCTTAGTATCCTCTCAATAGGGATGCTGTCAATGCAGTTTTCCTTATAGAGTGCCTGCTGCACCAAATTGAGCCCAACAGCAAACACTGTTATGAAAGAAAATTACATTAATGTGTGTAAAAGCGTAATGAAAAGAAAGGTGGTTGGGCTATTTTTTCTCGCTTAAACTGAAATCTAGGTTTGGGCGTCTGATTATATAAACAAAGCTAGCAAGCCAGAGGCACCACTCCTTCCTCACAGTACTTCTCATAGTGCTTTTGCTGTCATGTGACATTATTACGGTTAATGGTATTGCATTATGTGTACAATACACAGTAAATTGTACAGCTGCATGGGACAGCCCCTAAGGTTTGGGGAGTGATTGGTATTTATGCGGTGACTAAAGGGTGGGAGAGGAATCATTTGAGGGACAGAGAAACGGGGGGAAAGCTATTTAAATCTCAAACAGTTATTCAAATATCCGGATTCTATGGGCCTCTGTAATCATTGCTCTTCCTGTTTCTACAGCACCCCTGGCTATTGGTTTGCCTTTTCAGAGTTGCATTGGTGCCTGCAGCTCCTAGGCAGAGTCTGAACAAAGCATCTCCTGCTTCCTTGTATTAAAACATCTCTATAAACAGGCAACACTATTTGACAAATGTCCATAATCTAGTTTCCTTCTCGCCTCCCCAAAAGATACAGTTTGTAGGAGCACCTCAGTGTACAATGGTTCTTATCTCTATATACACACAGTTTCAGCGCCAGGCTCTCAAACATCTGATGTCTAGATCTGAATAGAATATGTACAACTTTATAAAAACAAGTCAGACAAGAGCAGAATGAAGTTTGGGAAACACAAACACAACCTTCAGGATGGGGGGGAAAATAAACTTTTATTCAGTTAGTTAATGCCATAGAACTCCAAGAGCTAGATACTTCGCTAGCATAAGTCAGTGTAGCTCCATTGACCTCCACATAACTATGCTGATTTACACCTGCTGAGGATCTGGCCCCATGAGATAAGCCTTTCATGCACAGTGCACATCGACCCAGAATGAATCAGCTATAGGCACAGATTGAGAACTAGGCAGATGGCACCATCCCAGACTGGTGCAGACAATGATGAGCTTCTCAGAGACAATGGATGTGGTGGTTCTGCTGTATCCTGAAAGTGACTATATAAAATGGCACTTCCCTGCACACACAGATCTGCTCTGTGTGTGTATTCAGTCATGGCTGCTTACTTTAGTGATAAAAATAAATGTTTACTGGGTTTTACTCCTCTAAGCCCTGCAGACCTAGCACAGCTATCAGGCCCTGATTCAGCAAGGTATTGCCTAATTCATAGTCCGGGATGGAGATATCCCATCTCCTAGAACTGGAAGGGACCTTGAAAGGTCATCGAGTCCAGCCCCCTGCCTTCACTAGCAGGACCAAGTACTGATTTTGCCCCAGATCCCTAAGTGGCCCCCTCAAGGATTGAACTCACAACCCTGGGTTTAGCAGGCCAATGCTCAAACCACTGAGCTATCCCTCCCCCCTAAATATCCCTCCCCCCTAATTTTAAACACATGAATAGTGCTATTGAATTCAATGGAACTATACATGTGCCTTAAGTTAGGCATATATTTAAGTACCGTGCTGAGTGAATCAATTGTATTGAAATTCTCCATAAAACATCCGTTGAAGAAAATGGGGACACAGAGGTTTCACTGAGGGCATAATTTGACTCAGGGATTTTTTATTACTGGTGGGGATATTAGGGAGGGAAAGAACCCAGTTTGACTCTCAGATCCCATGTTGAGGATGAAGGGGTAGTCCACTGAAAAAAAACTTATAAACTAAGCACACTTCATCTGGAAATCATTGAGACGCAAGAAATACGCCCAAGGTGTGTTAAAGTCACTATTCGGGTATTATCGTGTCAGAGGGAAGGACTGCATTAAATAAGATGTGAAAAAGCCTTGTATTCTGAGCTCATTCTATTCCATCCATAACCATGTGCAGAGTTTCAGTAGATCTTGTAGATCCACATTTTAAATTTGGAGGCTGGTAACAACCCTGTTTGGCAACTGGGATTATGCTGAGAGGAACACAAATTCAAATGATCTAGAAACCCCAAAATGTAGTGTGAAGGTCAATGGTTCCCAAATCCACCAGTGCAGTGATTCCCAAACTTGGGACACTGCTTGTTTCGGGAAAGCCCCTGGCGGGCCAGGCCAGTTTGTTTACCTGCCGCGTCCGCAGGTCCAGCCAATCACGGCTCCCACTGGCCACGGTTCACTGCTCCAGGCCAATGGGGGCTGTGGGAAGCAGTGCGGGCTGAGGGATGTACTGACCGCCGCTTCCAGCAGCTCCCATTGGCCAGTGGGAGCCGCGATCAGCCGGACCTGCGGACGCGGCAGGTAAACAAACCAGCCCAGCCCACCAAGGACTTTCCCTAAACAAGTGGCGTCCCAAGTTTGGGAAACACTGCACTAGTGGATCAAGGTATATTCCAAAGGGTTGTGGCCTCAGAATGACCCCATTGTACTCTAAAGTAATCTAAAGTAAACCTACTTTCACAGTAATCACTCCATCACTTCCTGTATGGGTCAGGAATGTGTGTAGTCATCCAGCTCTCAGCCTTGGCTTGGCCATCATCTCTATGTCTCGTGCTCCTGGGTCCCCTATGGAACCTCCACTCATGGGCAAGGTCAGTCCCTGCAGGAGTTGAGCTCACTCCCGGGTTCCCTTCTGAGTCTAATTATCTCCAGTCCCTGGTGCTGCTCCTCAGATTCAGCTACAGGGCAATGACAGAGAGAAGACATCCAGAACTCTGCTCTGGGCTGCAGCATCTGTCTGCCCCAAACTGGGTGGGGGGGGAGTCACTGTCTTGGGCTGGGCTCCCTAGCATTCTCTAGCAGCCTCTCTCCTTCAGCAAACTTTTTCCCACACCCTTGCTCTATGACCAGCTTCACCTTTTTAAAGCTCCTCTTTTCCAGGTAGAGCAAGCTGTAGAGATGCACCCTAATTGGCACTGCCTGAGGGCAGGGATGCTGGTTAGGCTTGCTGCCAGTGGGATGGAGGTGTGTCCCACCACATGGCATAAGCAGGTAGTACTAGATGGGATTACTTTCAATTGTAGGGTAATTTTAAAGGCTAGCAGCTAGGGATGTGCAAACATCAAAATATGTAGAGGTCCAAGCAAGCATCAAAGCTAGGAAACTTATCTGCAATATTCAAATTTTGAGACTCCCTCTCTGTGTCCCCTCCCCCAGTACTCTTACCCAGCTACCCAGTCTCTCCATAAGTGTCTAATAAACTGTAAGTCCCTATACTTTCCAACTGCCTCACAACTTCCCTTCCAGTGGCTCCCCACTCTGCATAACCTTGGTCCTCTCCACCTTCCTGCAGAACCGATATGCCCTTGGCACGCCTTTAAACCTGACAACTCTTCAATAGCACACACACCTCGGATCCTCCTTCACTTTCCAAAGGCTCATTACTTCCTCATAACCTTCCCCCAACTTCCCTCTGAAGTTTCTGTCTCAGGGAGCTGCATTCTCTTGGTGGCATCCGGACCACTAGTGAATTCAAATCTTGCCAGTTCTGATGCTACACACCGCAACATTAATTATGGATTGTAGAACATCTGAGATGTGAATTTAGTAGCAGAAAAAATAACTCACACAGTCAGCTAGTGGGCCCAGCAACAGGGTCTTTCAATGTAAGGGATTGTAGGAAAAGTGGAGAGGTCGAAAGACACTGACTGTAAAACAGCCAGGGCCTTTTGGAGCTTCCTGGAGAAGAAAGGGGTAAGAAGCCCACCTGGTTTTTATAGAAATAGAAGGAGAATAGCTGGGTGTATTGGGGCGTCATAGGGGAGGAAATAAACTACAGGTACATTGTGAATTGGAGATTGAAACTGCAGAACTACTAACTGTGGTATGTAACCTATCATTTAAATCAGCTTCTGTACCAGATGACTGGAGGATAGCTAATGTGATGCCAATTTTTAAAATAGGATTCAGAGGTGATCCCTGCAATCACAGGCCAGTAAGCTTAACTTCAGTACTGGGCAAACTGGCTGAAATTATAGTAAAGAACAGAATTAGCAGATGCAGAGATGAACACGATTTGTTGGGAAAAACATGGTTTTTGTAAAAGGAAATCATGCCTCACCAATCTACTAGAATTCTTTGAGGGGGTCAACAAGCAGGTGGACAAGGGGAATCCAGTGGATATAGTGTACTTAAATTTTCAAAAAGCCTTTGACAAGGTCCCTTACCAAAGGCTCTTAAGCAAAGTAAGCTGTCAGGTAAGAAGGAATGTCCTTTCATGAATCAGTAACTAGTTAAAAGATAGGAAACAAAGAATAGGAATAAATGGTCAGCGTTCAGAATGGAGAGAGGTAAATAGTGGTGTCCCCCAGGGGTTTGACTGTCCACAGGCACAGCCCCCGCCAATCCCAGTGGCCACAGTTCACCGTTCCCGGCCAATGGGAGCTGCCGGAAACGGCACGAGCCGCAGCGGATTACCCTGATGGGCCGCGTGCCAAAGGTTGCCGACCGCTGGGATAAATAATAAGACAGAAAATATCATATTGCCTCTATATAAATCCATGGTATGCCCACATCTTGAATACTGCTTGCAGATGTGGTCGCCCCATCTCAAAAAAGACATATTGGAACTGGAAAAGATTCAGAAAAGGGCAATAAAAATTATTAGGAGTATGGAACAGTTGCCATGTGTGTGTGGCGAAAGTAAATAAGGAAGTGTTATTTACTCCTTCTCATAACACAAAGAACTGGGGGTCACCCAATGAAATTAATAGACAGCAGGTTTAAACCAAAGAAAAGGAAGTATTTTTTCACACAATGCACAGTCAATCTGTGGAACTCCTTGCCAGAGGATATTGTGAAGGCCAAGACTACATCCAGATTCAAAAAATAACTAAATAGGACAGGTCCATCAGTGACTATTAGCCAGGATGGGCAGGGATGGTGTCCCTAGCCTCTGTTTGCCAGAAGCTGGAAATGGGAGAGAGGGGATGGATCACTTGATGATTACCTGTTCTGTTCATTTCCTCTGAAGCACCTGGCATTGGCACTGTCAGAAGACAGGATACTGGGCTAGATGGACTTTGGTCTAACCCAGTATGGCCGTTCTTATTTTCTTACACACACACTATGCTTTACATCAATTCTTCTGGCCTTTCCAGCATACAGTTGCACAAAATCTATCTAAAATGTTAATGTTATTTCTAGTATGAGTGCCTGGGTGCCTGTAGCTAGCCTCTTAATCCAGATATAGGCACATAAATAGGATGTCAGTCCAAACTCAGCACCTCTGAAGATCAGGTCACTTCTATTTAGGTGCTTAATCATGTATTTAGATCACTGGTTTTAAGCACCCAGGTCTAAAAATGTTGGCCCTAGTGCTTGTGAACATTGCCACACTGACAATGAACAGAATTAGAGTGTTCTGTTTATCCATGGAACACCTATACTGTCGGTAGCAGCCGCACAAGTTTTCCCACACTGCCCTGCTAGTGATCCATAAACCTTTCCAGGAAAGTCAGCTTCTAGGGGTGAGAGGATAGTTCAATACCCATGCCTTCTCAGGCCTTGGTCCCTCTGCTAATCCTGACCAGCTGCAGTGGAGGCTTTTCAACAGTCACTGTGGGGGGAACTGGCCTGAGATTCCCATATTAAAGGAATTTGGCTATCAGATCAGTCATCAGAAAGCAATAACTTTTGGTCACTACTGACCTAACCTGGGTTTGAACTGGTGACCTACAGGGTAGGTACCAAGCCCCCAAGCCATTCAGCTCTACAGAAGTTATTATTTTAGCCAGTGACTCAGTGCACGTCTCAGTCCTTCCTTTCCCTGTCATGTTATGTCCCAGAGCTGACATATGGTTGAACTGATATCCTTCCTCTGTTTCCTTTCTTGTTACTAAATGTCCAGTAGTATTGCATAAAAGCACCCAACAGGAAAGGTCAAGCTGAGTTTCAAGCCTGAGGTTTAGGATTACATCAAATTTTTAACGTTCAACTATCCTTAACGTCAACCAAACACTTCCCGGTTTCAGCCTCCTCCTATCAAGAGCAACTGAACTGTCTTTGCTCAAGTTTGCCCTATTCTTATCTCTGATTTTTGTTCTTAATTCCCAGATGAGGCTTCCCACATCCACTTACCCTCTGACTGCTAATTGCACATATGGAACAGGCTGAGGCTGTGTGCACACAGCTAGAAACCTCCAGCACCTCCTGAAGATGGACCAACATGAAAAGTAAAGACATAGAGAAGAGCTGCTCAAAAAATTGCAGGTTTTAATTTTCTTATGACATTTTTCGTTAAAATATTTTTGACTACCAAAAAAACCTAACCAAAATTATTATGGTTTTTCAAACAACTATAGAGCTGCTTCGAATTTTCTGAATTCTGCATTTTCAATTAAAATTTATTTTTTATTACAAATAAAACAAACGTTTTTTATTAACATATTTTTGAACAGCTCTATCTTAAAGGTTTTTTATTTCTATAAATAAATGCAGTAATAGTACTTTGGACTTATCTATCTATGTGCTTATGTGGCTCACACTGCCACAGTATCTGAGTATCTCACAGATTAATACGTTTATTTGAACAATTCCCTGGTGAGGTGCAGAAGAAGAATCTCCACATTAGAGTGGAACTTTTATAGAGAGGTTAAGTGACTTGCCTAAGGTCACTCACACAGCCTGTAGCAGAAGTGAGAACTGAATCCACAGGTCCTCTGTCTAGTGCCTTAACCACAAGATCATCAATCATCTAGCAGGTGCACCTTCAGCAAACACTTATGCTCATGTTTAACTTTACACATAGAAGTATTTCCATTTACTTCAATGAGACTATTTACACACTGAAAATTAAGCACATGCTGAGGTCTTACATAATACCTATCATCTGAGGTTCTCAAAGCACTTCAGAAACATTAAGATTCACAACATCCAACTCTGCTGGCTTTCCCACCTTCAGTTTCCCACCTGCCTGGTTTCCCCTCCTCAGCCTCCTTATCTGACTGGAGTATCTTCTCTCAGATCCCTCATGCTGGGGCATTCTGTGCACAGTACCTTCCAGCTGCCCTACTTTCCACAGCTGGAGTCCATGTTCTGAGAGGACGGAGCTCTCCCTTCAGAACTGATGTCACTGCGGAGAGAAAGGCTTTCCTCATCATGGTCAGGAGGGAACTATAGCTTTGGTATCAACCATAAGGCCATCCTGTTCTCACGCATTTATAGTAATGTGCATGCAGCAGATGCATATAGTAAGGCAGACCTGAGATTTATAGCAAAGCTAGTTGCATGTCACCTCTCAGCAGGGACTGGGGGATAAGGTGGGGTAGTTTTTGCAATTACTGAGGAAGCAGCAGGAAGCACGCAAATGGTATCAGTATAAGGGATGGAGTTATGCCAAATAAAAGTGCTGGTATGACATAGCTGCCTATACCACTGTGCACTCTGATCCCAGTTGATGGAGCCTGTATGCCAGACTTGACATTTTAGATTCTGACATTGCTCTTCCCACTTGGCTTTTGTTTTACAATCTGTGCTTTAGTACACAAGTTGAATGCTGTTATTTAACCCTGACAGCCTTCTCATGGGAGCAATTAAAGTCTTTAAGATCTTACCTACATTTCACCAGAAGTCTTCTCATTAAATAGTTACTCAGATGTTCCTGAGGCCTAAAACATTAAGATTTAAAGGAAACAATTGACTGTTTTTTCCATGCCAAATCAGATGTTTGTTTAACATGGCTACAGCGACCACTAAGGTTAGTGAAACAGAAAAAGGGGGGTTGTATATTATTTCAGAAAAGGGCTTAGCAGGTAATAATAAACCAGTATCAGAAAACCAGCCAACCTTAAGCATAAACAAGACACGTAGCTAGTGAAAAACCCTGGCTAGAAAATTTATTACAGCCTCAGCAACTTGCCTCTTTGGTCTCCTGCCCCATACCCACTTCTGGTAGTAGGACCATGGAAGAAGGCAATTCAGAGCTTGATTCTCTGAACATCTTTTCTTGTTCCCCCTGCAGACTGTAAGGACACCCTTGTCAGAAAGGTTCAATGTAAGCAAAAAAGTCATTTCAGAAACATTTGGGGAAGTGCGGGGGAGGGCAAATTTGTGCTTCCACCTCCCCGCTGAGGCCACAGATGCTTATGGAGAATTAGTGGGCAGCAGCAGGCCAAGGGGGATGCTCATTGGTGGCAGGCCCAGAGGAGGGATCGGGGCCCAGGTTGATCCACGCTCAACTCCAGTCACCACTGCTGCTTCCTGTCCAGCTTGTGAGGAGAAGGGAGAGGCACTGACAATACAGTGATTAGGAGCCCCGTCTCAGAGCACCCTGCAGTGGCTAGGGGAAACACTACAGAGCTGGCTGGAGAAGAGCTATGAAAAGTCTGGGGAGGAAAAACCAAGGGCTGGTGGGGGGAGCAACTGCTCTCCATGCCCCATAACAAATGAACCCCCACCCCCACCCCTGAATGCAACTAACAAGTAATAAAAAGCAAATACTCGGAGATGCAGCATTACCTAGGGAGAACTAGGTTGGTCTGGCAAATTGTTTTTTTAGGAACCAATTCTGCCACCCTCACACACTTTGAATAGTACCTTACTCCACCAGGGCCGGCTCCAGAGTTTTTGCCGCCCCAAGCAGCCAAAAAAAAATAAAATAAAATAAAAGCCACCATCGCCATCTGCGGCGGCAATTTGGCGGGAGGTCCTTCGCTCCGAGCGGGAGTGAGGGACTGTCCGCCGAATTGTCGCCAAATACCTGGACGTGCCGCCCCTCTCCGGAACAGCCGCCCCAAGCACCTGCTTGCCAGGCTGGTGCCTGGAGCCGGCCCTGTACTCCACAAATAGCCCTATGATTATGAAGGTGGCTAAGTCAGGTACTACTGAAAGTGGGGGAGGGTGAGAAAACCTGGCCTTTAGTAAGAAGAGAAAAAGAGAAGAGACGAGAAAAAGACAAAGGGTTAGAACCAGTCCAATTCACCTACAGTTTTTTACCCTTGTCCATTTTTATGGACCCATTTTCTAGGCCTTTTTTAATATGACCTATGCCAATGAAGAAAAAGCATTCCGACTGAAAATCAGAAGAGCAGCACTCCATATACGTTTATTATGTATTATTGGTTTTCGGTTTCACTAACAATGAGCTAGGCCCAGATAGTCCCTGCTCCTTCTGCAAAACAAAATGATGGAATGATGTCTAACATCACTATCTGTGATAAGAGCCACCAAAATTAGTGAGCTCCCTCCAACTATTTGAACTACTGCTTAGTGGAGATATCCATCCACCAAAGTTGATTCATCTTGGCAGAGTCTTCTGCAGCCAACCCTCCTTCCTATTATTACTGCAAGAGATTTGCTATGTGGAGAAGATTTCAGTCTTGGAGCTATTTTACATGTTGGATTGAAAAAAGGTTGTGCAGAATGAAATGAAAAAGCTAGCAGACTAAAGGAAAATAATAAAAACTTAAGTAAAACGAGTGCTTTAATGAAATGCTCATGCCTTAAATGAACAGCAGCATGTAGTGGCTCAGTGGGGGGGCCCTCTCACTCCGGGTCCTCGGGAGGCCACCCCGCCTCACTATGTCGCTGATACATCGGCCACCATAGGGAACAAAGTGGTCTCTTCTCGCAGCTGGGGCCCAAGCTTGTGTTCAGGCTGGACAGGAAACAGTCAATTGGCCCCAGCCCTGCATCAAGGCGGGGCAACAAAGAGTCTGAGGCTCAGGCCTGTGTGCAGGCTGAGTGGCAAATAAACAGTCAATTAACCCAGGCCCTGGATCCAGGCGGGGCAACACAGAGACTGAGGCTCGGGCTTCCAACCTGGGGAAGGGGAGACTGACACCCCCGGGTTGGGGTGGCAGGGGGGACGCAGGGCCACCCACTCCACTGCGTCCAGGCCCAGGGCCCTAGCAGTGACAAAGCGCTTTGTCACTGGATCAGCGGGGATCCACACCGCAACACGCTGACTCACCCCCTGTCAGCGTTGCAGCCAGACAGGAGTCTGCTGCCCCTGGGCCACTTCCACACTCCCCTTCTTGGTGTACCTGTTGCCGTGAGGAGGGGTCGAGGTTGACTGCAGTTTCCGGAACCGCAAGTCTTTGGGGGTCTGGTCCATCGATGGTCTGGGCTAGTCATCTTCTCCCTCCGGGGTCAGATCCGACGGCGTTCCAGGCGTTCCGGGCCAGTTGTCTGCTTCCTCCAGGTCTGAATCAGCCTGTGGCCCCAGTGGCCAGGCCAGTCCTCTGCTCGCTCGGCACCCTCCGCTACTTCCCAGCTTGGTAGGCCACCGGAGGCGTCTAGTTTCTCCGGTGGTTGCCTCCCTACTGAGCTTTCTGGGCCACCTTTTATACTTCCTGCCCTCCCCCACCCACTTCCTGGGGGAGGGGAAACTAGGCCCTGGTTCCACCCACCAGGGCTCAGTGCAGGGGCCCTCCCACTTCGGGTCCTCGGGAGGCCACCCCACCTCACTACACAACATAAATAATTTGACAAATAATACAAGCATTAAAGATAAAAAACTGAAGGGGCGCATACAGAAGACATCAGAAAACCCTAGTGTCCATCACCTCTGAACTTTAATGGCTTGTCTAGGGGTAAGTTTTACCAGTTCTGTGGCATAATTATACCGATATATTAGACTTCTATAGTTGTACCAGAATGACTCCTGTTATGGACACTCTGATTCCAGAAAAAGGGTGTTCACAGGGGAAGTTATAACAATATAACTATATTGGTTTAAATTCATATCTTGTGTTATACTTGTATAACTTTCCTGAGTAGTCAAGCCCTGAGTATTTAAGTCTGGTTCCAGACTAAGCAACTCACACCTCATCTACACTAGGGACGTGCCCTGATTCAGTCATTGATGTAGCTTCAGCAGTACAAACTGGCAGTGTGGATGGGCAAAGCTGCATTCGCATCAGGAACTTATCCCTGTTTGAAACCAGGCTAAAATGAACTGGTGCAAATCCCGGTTTATGGGGATTGCTCCAGGGCAGCTACAAATGGTTGGAAACAAATCGGGGCAAATCCCAAAGCTGACAAGGCCTCAAGATCCATCTGTACAATGCAAAAGCAACTGCCAGGGGAAAGAGATGAGGATAGAATACTCCTGACTGGAAAGCTACTGTTACTGCTCCACTGACTGGCAGGGAAGACTGGTAGTCTCAGAAACCGCCCAACCAAGCACTCAACTCCTCCTGCTGCTTCCACTTCATATTTCCCTGCCCTTTACATCCTCACTTCAACTAGTAAGAAGGAAGAACTCAAGGTAGAGAAAGTAAGATGAATTCTTCCTCAGGCTTAGCAGAGGCGAGGGAGCTGTGCTCCCCAATTCCCCTTACTTTAATCGCTTGATATAGAGTTAAAAACAAGATGAGGTGCATACGCTGTAGTTCTGCAACTGCTTGTTGTGAACAGTGAAGAGTTTTGAAACTAGTGCTCTCAAAGCCCCAGTGTAAAATCCTGGCCCCAGTGGGTATATGTATACTGCACTTATACACCTGTGATGGCTCATGTCAGCTGACTCAGGCTTGCAGGCCTCAGACTACAAGGGAGTCGCATCCTACGCGGAGGTTAGGTTCTGAAGTCAGCGCGTAAGGCGAAAATCGCGTATAGTCAAATGCTTATTGAGTGGAATGGTGGGCGGAATCGCCCACACTACAGGCACAGTATTTAAATTGTTATTTTTCTCTTTTTTTGTTTTGTTTTGTCGAGCACGTATAGTTAAAATCGCGTAAGTTAAATGCGGCTATGATGCGACTCCAGGCTGCTTCACTGCAATGGAGACGTTCAGGCTCGGACTGGAGTCTACGCTCTGGGATCCTGAGACTGGGAGGGTTCCAGAGCCTGGCTTCCACCTGAGTCCAAATGTCTACACTGCAATTAAACAGCCTTATAGCCCGAGCCAGAATCAGCTGACACACACCAGCCAAGGATGTTTAACTGTAGTGTAGACATAACCAGTGATGGCAATGGGCTTTTTGTCATTGATTTCAATGGAGCCAGGATTTCACCCTCAGTATCTTCTTATTGAACCTATAATTGTTATGTTGCCACATAGGCACGTGTTATGTAGCTTTCTATGGCTCAGCACCCAATACAAAGGGGTCCTGATCCTGAGTGGGCCACTTGGGTACTACAATAATACAAATAATGAGCAATAACAATGGTAATCAGGCATAGTAAAGTATTATATTTTAATATCATTTCTTTGAAAGGTGATCTGGTTACTAAAAAAATATTGGCCTCATATATCAGGTGCATCACCAGTAGGCCTCTTTAGAAAGTGAGCTCCTAGTTGGAACAGGTAGTACTAAAGGCCTTCCTCTAATGGCAGGGTATTTCAAACTTGCTTATGCAAATGTAATACTGTAGGGTTTGTCAAAAATGGTCAATAGACTATTGTCATGAGAGGGCATAGATCACTTATCAAGGGGCAGCAAAGTCTTGTATTACTTAAATGTTAAAAAAAGGAATAGATATATTGACAACTTGCTTGCATACGACCAACAGTTTGTAAAAGGCAAGAGGACCAGCGTTATATACTTGTTTTAACTAAAAACTCTACTCAGCTAATCAATAGGCTACAGTATTTCTCTTAAAAAATGAGTTGTTATTAACATTATGAGCCCAAATTCTGTTCTCAGGTACCCCCTGCAGTCCCAGTGACATCTGATACAATGACACAAAGTGCAGTGAAGTCTGTGAGGCTACACGGGTGTGACTGAGCACAGAATTTGAACCTGCATATATTTAAACAGAGACACTTGATGGTTTATGGTTTGACTTGATACCCCACTAGTACATTCTGGGTCAGCTTTTCAAAACCGCTTCCAAAATTGCACCAGAAAGTATTGCCCATAGAGATTGAATAGTCATCCTTCTAACCTTGCTGTGAGCTCAAATGCAGGCGTTAGACTGAGACTGCGTTGAAAATGACATCCTATGTGTTTTGAATGATTGTAAGTAGGGAATCTCACCCCAGCTTATACCCACCACATTCATTATGTTCACATGCTCATTAAGGAGAAGAATGTGGACCTGATTCTCCACTGCCTTGTGCTTGATATACGCAGTGTAGTTGCAGCCGTGTCAGTCACAGGGTATTAGAGACACAAGGTAGGTAAGGTAATATCTTTTATTGGATGAGCTTCTGTTGTCTCTCTCACTAATCCAAGTTGGTCCAATAATAGGCACTCTCACACCCACTGCGTGCCTTGAGAGTCATTTACCCCCTGTGCAAAGTGGGTACTCAACACTCTCATTTTATTCTGGTACACTGTACACCCCCTTTGCACAGGTGTAGATTACTACACCAGGAGGAGGCCATAGAGAAGCAGACCCTCTTTGATTAACCTAGGAAATGTGGAGAGGGGGTAGACCCTTTCCTATTCAAAGGCTGTATTGAACAATCAGAAGGACTTGGTGGTGAGGCTGAATTGGGGCCATTCAAACAATGGACCTAATCTTGCAACACGTTGAGCCTCTCCTGGGAATTACGCAGTGCCTTCAGCTTCTACTGGCATTTCTGGGGCTTGAGGGTGCTCAGCCCCTCACAGAGCAAGTGTCAGTGTCTTGGAGGAAAGTAGGGATGGTTGAAAATTTTAAGTTGAAACTATGGGGGGGAGGGGCTTGACTAAATCAGAAATTTCACAGAAAGTGCCTACTTTCCTCAGAAATTGTAAATTTTCTGTTGGAAAGCTGAAAAAGTGGCCAATACCCTTTTTTTTTTTTCCAGTTTTTGGCTAACATTTCATCATTTTTGGAAATTTCCAGGTGAAAATTATTCTGTTGTCATTTTTCAATGAAAGGTTGAAAAATTCTGTGAAAAAAACCCCACTTTCCAACTAACTTTAGAGGAAATACAAACAATGGGCCCAATCCTGCTGGTTGATGTATGCCTGCAGCTCCTCTTGAAGAGTCTTTTATTTTCAGTGAGAGTTGCAAGCGCTTGATACTTCTATGGAAACACTCAAGAGCCTCAAGGAATTGGGCTTGTTGTGGCAAACACAGACACATATTAATTTTTAACTAATAAGCAACATCACTTGTGTTAGCAATTTTACATTAATTAAAAGTAGATTCTAGCATTGATAAACTTTAGCAAAAATTCTAGCAGAATTAAAAATGTAAAGAAAACATATTTAAATCTAATTATAAACTTTGATTGGAAGACAGGAGCTCTCACCAAATACACCTAACACTCACAGCCAAACTGACATGGGGGGTAGAGTTGTTGGTGAAGTGAGTAAAAACCGCTGCTCTGTGGAACTATGGAGAAATAGAACAAATGTGCAGAAACATCCAAATCTGGTAAAAATAGCATTTTCTGTAAAAACTGTAAAATCATAAAGGATTTAAAACCTTAGTTATGAGCCTCCCAAGGCATTGCCCATTCTGTGATAAAAATCTTCCTAAGTAGGCTCTCTCCCTTACCCTCAAGCACCTTCTTTAATTGTGTCTTTGACTAAGAGCAAATCCTTCTGCCTCTTAATATCAAGTTTGATTAACTTAATCTTGATGTGATATCATGAAATAATATTTACTGCTCTCCAATAATTTATGTAAATAACTTCCCCTTTCATCCCTGCCGTACAGGATGACAGGTAATTCAATGCTGCTGTTTCATACACACATCTGTGACCAGCTTGTAAGCATTTGTACTGTGCCAGGGTCTAAGCGGGTGCTCTTTAAAGAGCACAGAGTAACAAGCAGTTATGTTAATAAAATGTAGAGATTAACAATAAAGGTGAAACCCATCCCTCTGTTGATCCTGTAGCTGCTCCACAATGCAGCAATAGGGTTGGATCCTGTAAGTAACAAAAACATGATCTTTTTAAAATAATTTATCATTTTGTGATTTAATATTTTTTTAAAATTTTAAAGAAAGGAAATACAGAAATGTACATTGATACTGAATTAGTCTGAGCAATTTCCAACTTGATTAGCTATCATGGTCACTTTACAACTCCATCCTGAAGCCAAAATAATCACAGCAACTTAAACAAATTAATACCCCATTCCCCCCCCGCCCCCCCAAAAAAAACATAAATAAAGAAATCTCCCAAATCAGCACAGACCAGGGGCGGCTCTAGGCACCAGCGCACCATGCGCGTGCCTGGGGCGGCAAGCCGCAGGGGGCAGCCTACCGGTCCCCATGAGGGCGGCAGTCAGGCTGCCTTCGGCAGCATGCCTGCGGTAGGTCTGCTGGTCCCGTGGCTTCGGCGGCAATTCAGCAGCGAGTATGGCGAAGGCGCGGGACCAATGGACCTCCCGCAGGCATGCCACCGAATTCGCGTTACCAGCGGACCTCCCGCAGGCATGATGCCAAAGCCTGCCTCACTGCCGTGCTTGGGGTGGCAAAATACATAGAGCCACCCCTGATGAAGCGGCGGCGGTAGAGCCACCCCCGAAGTGCCGCAGATCGCGATCGCGACTTTTTTTTTTTTTTTTTTTTTGGCTTTGCTGCGTGGGGCGGCAAAAACCCTGGAGCTGGACCTGACACAGACACAGGACAAGATAAGTAAAAGGCAGGATGAACCACTTATAAATAAATAATCACCACTGAAAGACCAAGTCACATGTTAACCAATCAAGGCCTCAAACAAACATTCCGTTTGTAAAATGTAGGTGATCTGCCATTACAGTTAGCATTTCCACTTCAAACCAGGCTTCTAGTTCAGTGTGAAACAACAGTAAAGGAGGGCGAATCAAGTTTTATGGTTGCAAATTGTAGTAGCACCATACTGTCAAATGAACTTCACTTGCATGCTACCACTAAAAAGTTTTGTTAATTATACCTCTGTGGATAATCAATTTATTATAATGTAGGACCCGATCATTCCCTGTGCATGTACCCTTTTGCATGTGAAAGGCCCCCCTCTGCCCTGGACCATGAAGAGAGACCTTCCATGGTCCAGAATCCACTTGTGGGAAGGAGAATGGGCTGGTCCCACCACTAAACCCAGGGAGAATCTACTGAAATGTTAATAGCATCTGAGACTGCATCAACTTTTCTGGAAAGTTCTCTCTAAGCTGATTGTGGGGGAACACCAGGGATAGCAGTGAGAGGGGGACGCCATAGCAGCATAGCTCCATTGTCAGCATAGATAGCACTGTGCTTCAGGCAGATCTTCCAAGGTTCTGAGGACTAAACCCTCTTCCCATTCCACCTTGGAACAATCTGAGGAAAGCTTGATGAAACTGCAGGGTTTGTCTTCCCCCTCCTCCTGTCCTGTGTCTTTTCCATAGGGAGTTTCCTGCGGCATAAGTTAGCACAAGGTTGCCCCCCTGAAGGTCTTCTAGCATTGCTGAATTCTTTGGCTGTGGAGCATCCTGCGCTTCCCTGCTGGTTTGTATCAGGCAGGCTCATGTTACTGTTTTCTAGCCTTCCATGAGAGTCTATGTCACTCCTCTGGAGAACTCACATCTTTATTTTACCTTGGTTCCAAGGTTCATTCTCCCAAGTTGCTTGAAAAAGCTCCTTGTTTCTACCTTTAGTGTTCTGTAGAGCTGGTGACACTGAAATCAAGAATTGCATCTCACCAGCAATGCAATGCCAGGAAATTTCTCTTAATACAAGTTTCTGTGCATCATAATGTCTCAGAGTTCAACACCTGACCACAGATGGTTTTGAATATTTTGTAAATACCATACCAGCAAACCAGTAATTGTTAACAGAGCAACTATTACGTGTTTTTCCTGCCTTGAAGCTTCTATCTGATCTAAAGTCTCAATATGTGTCATGCATTTTTCTACATTGCATTCCCTTTGCATGTATTTAAAAGAAAAGGCTCTTTGGAGCATAACCCTATTGACTTGCAAGAAGGTTAGGAATATACAAAGAAGGCAGGCATTGCGTTTCCATTCAGCTGTATTTCACCAAAAATAGCAAAATACTCACGTTCAGTGAGTTTTTTTCCTTTAATTAGTTAAATGATTGTAGAAGATTCCTGGAAGACTAACATCTTCTGTCCATCCACAAAATAAATACAGTGCAGGCAGTAGCAATGCAACCTTCTTTACGCTGCCGAAACAGTGTGCTTCAACCCTCATCTTTATGGACCACACTCTGGTGGCAAGAGATTCCTTGACCCATTCACTCCTTGTCATCTCTGAAGGGACTGCAAGTAAAAATGCCAAGGGAGATGGTGTTTTTTGTGATGTGGTCAATTGTCCCCTAGAAACTTAACAGAGATTACCAACTCATTAGTAACAGACCAGATTCAAAGAGCCACCAGATGGTAACAACTTTCAGTCAATAGTGCGACAAGTTTTGCAATCACTGATTGCTTTTGCAAAAGCAGTGCAAGCCCAGCCTTCTCATCTGAAACACTTAGCAAACTGGTGGAAAGAGTTTAAGAATTGCAGAAACAACTTCAGGCAGAATTTGTACACACACACACACACACACACTGCAATAATAAGATTGAAACAGTCCCATCATAGACATTTCTCCTGGGGAATCCTTCACTTTTCTATGAAAGGCTCTCCTTCATGTCCCTTGAATCCTCTTTGGGTTGGTCCCACAGTTGACCAATAAAAAAGAAAAGTCCCCAGCCATAACAAAGTGCCCCGCTGTATCCAAATGCTTTCATTAGCACCTCAGCCCAAAAAAGCCACCAGCGGGATTACTCATGTGCTTAATGTTAAGCATATGCTTAAGTGCTGTACTGAGTTGTGGTGGGAGGCAGTGGAGCATGGTCTGTAAACGGGTCAGAACCAGGAATCAGAAGACTTCGGGCTTCTCGAAACAGTGAGGATTCACTCTGCCTGTTAGTACGCAGCAAGCTAGTGTGCTGTAGATTCACACCTTTGTTTGCCACACACTAGCTCACCATCTAGACAAACCCTTGAACTTATTTCCCAGTTCTACCAATGATCTATAGTATGACTTTGAGAAATTTACTCCCCTGCTGTGTGGCTCCATTTCCCCATCTACACAATGGGGCTAATGATACTTTCTAACATTTGTAAAGCACTCTCAGATCTATGAATGAAAATCACTATGGGTCACAGTCTGCTTGCTGTTACATTGTAAATCTGGAATATCTTCTTTAACTTTAGTGGAGTTACTCCAGATTTATACTGTTTAATTGTGAGGTGAATCTAGATCAATGTAAATGTAATTATGAATAATATTAGTTCAGATCATTAGTGTTCACCCCTTTTATTGCCAAACTGAAGGAAGAAAAATTGATGAAGGAAGTCCAAAATCCATTTCCTTCAAATATCTGCTATTAACTGGTGCACGGATTTAATTCATATTCCTGCACATTTCTGTCATTGTAATTTCCACAAAGGCTGTCTATTTTACATATAGTATTCCCACTGCCTGATAATCACAAGCAAATTAAAAACAGATCAATCACCTGCACCTGATAGTGATTCTGAATTGTTCAGAGCAAGCATCGCATCCATGTAAAGGCTTTTAACACTGAAATCACATTTTTACCATACTTTTGAAATGAACTTGTCATGGTACGATTTTCATCATAGAACAGAAAGTTATAGAAAGCACCTGCACTTCTTTTCTCTTTCTGTCTTGGCTGATTGCAGTTTTTCTGCATCTCGCCCACACAATCTTTTCAGAACCTGGGCTCTGAATTCATTGAGTTCTTTGTGCAAGTCCAAAGCCTACTGAAGTCAGTGGAAGGATTCTCATGAATTCCATGGGCTTTGGATCACGATCTTGGTACTTCATTTTTATATAAATACAAATGATGATAATAATGCACTCTCTGTGACTCGCACATAGACGTGCCGGTTAGGAGCATTCTGTGCCTGAATTCAGTTCCAACCCGCTTTCTCTCAGATATTATTCACGACTTCACACAATTATATTGGAGGAATACAATAGATTCATTATCTGTGCTTAAAATCAGCATGGTTCTTTCTTTGAGAAGAGGGCACAGTGTTTTCACAATGGCCATCTGAAGTGTGATTCCAGACTAATCCATAACCAGAGTCCAGTTAGGGGAGGGAAGAGAATCAGAAAAATCCCATTTAACATCTTCACCTCCTTACCCAATCAAACTAAAATGGCACTAACACTAGCATTTTAAAACAAAAACATTTTCCCTGTGACAGTCCCAGGTCAAACTCAGTCTGGACAGCAAATAGAAATGATGTAAGTAATGTCAGGGACCAGCCCAAGACTGAACTCCCACAGGAACTTCAACAGGACCATCACAAACCCCACCACCTTCTGCTCCAAGTGCAAAGTGCACTTCTTCACCCTTGCCTACTCTAATATAAACACAGCAGCAAGTCCAAAAAACAACCAAAATCAAACCCCTACCAAAACAAAACACCACACTGCACACACAATTCTCCCCTGGGGAGAGGGTGACAGAGAGAATAAACTACACGTGAGAGATGTCAGTCGTGCACTTAATACACTACGGGAAGGTGCTCAGGTACTGCGGTGGTGAGAGCAGTGTAAAAACCTGAATAGAATAGAATGTAGGTAATTCACTTTCCTGTTCAACCCACGGACACCAAGAGACAGCAAAGACCATCCCCAACCTGAGCTACCATTCTGGTGTCCATTATCAAACAAGTGCTATTAAAATAATGCTAATATTATGCGATTATAATTAATATTATATGCTCTACTTGCAATCAGAACAGAAGGGAGGGTGAGGCAGAATATACAAGCACAGAAATAAACATTTGGGAAGCTGACTAGGATTTCTTTGGGGGCTTCCTTCACTTTTCTATGCAGGGCTCTTCTTGATGTCCCTTGAATCCTCTTTGGGTTGATCCTACAGCTGACCCAATAAAAGGGAAAAGTCCCCAGCCATAAATGTCCAGGTGTCCAAATGCTTTCATTAGCACCTCAGTCCAACAAAGCCACCAGTGGGATTACTCAAGTGCTTAATGTTAAGCATATGCTTAACTGCTGTACTGAATTGTGGTCAAGATATTGTCTCACTTTCTGACAACCACCGTCTCAGATTTCCAACAGGGGTAAAACTCACCACCAAAGTACAGACCTCTACTATTGGAGTCACTCCATTCACTGTTAGTAGTAGTAAGGTCTTCTCCTCTATATCAGCTGAACTAGCCAATACAATAGGGACATGAAATATTCAGCCCATATCTTACATGTTTGTTAGGTGTCTTATGTGCAAAGACCTCTGCATGTCTAATACAATGTAATACAAAATATACATAAGAAAGGCAACGTGGCTCACTAATGACTTCATGGAAGAAGGAAAAGACAAAACAAACACAAACCTATTACCAAACCACCTCACACCTACAATAAAAGAATGGGTTTGCTCCACTACAATTTGTATTGGGCTAGCACTTATAGGATCCAGTCTGGAGAGGAGCCCCGTTGTCCTAGGTGCTTTGCAATCACATAGCAAGTGTCAGCCCTGAAATTACAATTGAGAACTGGAAATACCAATGTGTTGGTGCTGAGATGTAACTAGCTCCTTGGAGACAGTACTTCCAGAAAGATTTTAGCACAAGGCCTGGGAAGCAGTGAAATCGTCGCATATCCATTCAGAGAGGGTGAACAAAAAGGCTCCTTGTTCTGTGTACCACATAGCTCTGCTCCATTGTGGTTCCACCCACCCTGATGTGGAGAGGGTTCTGGGTCCAGTTACAAGGGTTCTGGGACCAGTGTATCTGAAGCTATGTGAATCCACCGGATAAATACCTTCCTGTCGAGGCATGAGGCAGCATTTTCAGAATCTACTGAAGCCCAGAGGCTGCAGTGGTAGCTGTACAGACTGCCACTCCACAGACTGGAGGGAGGGATCCCATCCCATCTTGCCCCGCAGACCTTCCTGCCTTGCTTTGCACAAGGGAAAGGAATAGGCCCAAGGTGAGGACAAAGGAGACCTGGAAGTAGACTCACAAAACTCTATGTTTTTCCCTTCCCTATTTAAAAAAAAAAAAAAAAAAAGCTCACCAACTATGCCCCCAGTGAGATATTCCTCAATTCTTGAAATGGTTTCTGCCCTCTAATCTGTCAGGTTCTCACTCTTTGGCATGTGATAGAAAAAATTTAAACTCCACTGCAAACTATGCAATATTGATTTAGTGGAATTTTTGGTGATGTAGCCTACGGTCATTCCCATCAGAAACTATCTGTGCTTATTGAATGGAATGCACTTAAAGAACCTCCAATCAACCTTGAATACAGTTCCTGAGGTGCAGGTTTATTGGCTATGAGTCACCAGTGCCACATGCCACCATTTGTTTTACTGTTGTAATGAAAAAAACCTTACAGGAGAATTTTAACCTGCAGATGTGGTGAATATTAAAAGTCAGGGTTGAGCCCTTTGTTGAGCTGCCAGGCTGGAAGAGCAAAGCACAAAGAAATATTCCTGCAGCTGTTTGTCTATGACATAGTGGTGCAAGCTAGGCAAAGATAATGCAAACATTTTCGCATGAGTTAGAGATGCAACAAAAGAGATTTGGAACCACCAGGTCTGCTTAAATGCTATTCACTGGCAGGGATTTAGGTTGGTCAAGCGGTCAAAGTATATGTTCTCAGGCTAAACTAACCTCATTCTGATGTAGCTGGGGTTTTAGTTTTCGCGCAGCCCTAGAATGAAGAGTTATGTTCAGTTTTTCAGCATACACATTCACAACTACCATAGTAACTTTCAAAGCTCCAGGAGGGAGTAACAGATGGAGCCAAATGACTATGGCTAGTATACCAAATTCAGGGGCAGATCTTGGCCTGAACCATAGCAGCTTTGAGCCAGTCCACCAGTGTAAATCTGCCCTAAACCCACCAGATCTAATCAATTGAGGATCTCCCCCTGTGGAGGAGGGGGCCTATGAGTAGTGTAGTAGCACCATAGTGGCTCCAAGCCACATAAATTGGCCTTTGCACACAACGTGGCCAAAGCAAAGGGAACATGGCTGGGGCATCTCTACTCCCCGGTGATCCCTAGCTGCTGAAACAGCCTCTTTGAACCATAGCCTAGATCAGCCTTCAGGCTGCCCTAATTTAGTTCATCAATTAGAACAGCTTTAGGAATGGAAGACACAAAAGTGGCTTAAAGCTACCTTTGCCCATCCACTCCTCAACTGCAGCTGATTACTGGAACCTAAGTCTGCATCACTACTATCTTTAGGAGGGGGAAAAAATGAGTCACATTGATGTGGATATATTTAGTCTGTGCCCAGGACATCGACAAATTGTTATAATATCAGTCTCCCAGCTTCCAAAGTTACAAGGTATTCTTCCTTTTCTGAACATTTGCCTGAACTAAACAACCAGCTTGAGAGAGAAACAGTATTTTACATTTACATTAGCAAAAGCTAAAATAAATTATCATGTCCCATATAGCTTCCCTATACTCCCTTTCAGTCATAATAAATCGGAGATTTGCAGAGCACCCAGCCAAACCCTTATGTCTTTACTCAAGCAAGACTCTTGCTGTCACATATTAGTTAATATATGCACAATACCTCTGGAGGTATTTTTTGCTGACAGTACTTCTTACTACAGGAAATTGCCCATTAAACTACCACACCCAGCATTCCTTAGCTGGTAGCTGGGTGTGTCTGGGGGACAGAAAACAAAGCATGTTGGATCATTAGAGGAACCACTCACTCATAGTCTCTGTCTTTCCTTCCAAATTCATGAATGTACAATATACCGAAGTGTTAGCAATTAGTGTGTGATCTTCCATACAAAAGTGTGCTGCATCTGAAAGAAAAGGACACTAGCAAAATGTCAATAAAGGCATATTACTTGTGTGTCTATACACAAATTAATATGAGTTGCACTAGGATTTTAACCTCCAAAAACACCCAATTTCCCCCACAAAGCTAAACCCTTTTGTCAAATTGCATTTAGGAATTTAACTTCCCTTCTCACTATTTTTAGTCAAATGAATGAAAAGCAAGCTCTGTTCCAAAAATTGACAGGTGAAAATTATCAGGAAAAGTAACCTTTTATTTCCTCCCTTTCTCCTTTTGAAGAGATTCTAGTTAAAACGTAAATAACTTCCCTTAATTTTCAAACTCAAAATTCCCTCTTTTGCTGCAGCATACAATTCTAGACGAGAGAGGATTTATTTCCAAAACCTTTTTCCATGATAGAAGAAAAACACACTCAAATCTGTGCTCAGAGAGAAAACATCTTTTGCCTCAAAGAGAGGCAAATACAGTACTTGACACCTAACTGGCTAAAATTACAGCGCTACCTGAGAGTAAGCCAATCAACAGGCAGAATTTGCCCAAGTCTAGTAAATCCAGGAGTGTTCCTTCAATACAATGTTACAAGTCTGATGGACAGTTGGAGTGCACCTATACTAGAAATTGTCATGATAGCTCTGCTCCCCAAGCCTCTTTATCTTAACAGTCCAGTGTAGCCATAGGCCTTGGCTACACTCGCGGATTCACAGTCCTGCCACGGCAGCGCTGTGAAGCGTGAGTGTAGTCGCGCCGCCAGCGCTGCGAGAGCTCTCTCGCAGCGCTGCAAGTACTTCACCTCTCCGAAGGGAATAGCTTGCAGCACTGCGAGAGAGCGTGCAGCGCTGCAGGCGCTGATTACACTGGTGCTTTACAGCGCTGCACTCGCTGCGTGTTTTTTCACACCCCTGAGCGCAGCAAGTGCAGCGCTGTGAATTGCCAGTGTAGCCAAGGCCATAGCCTCAGAGACCCACCTCTGAGTCACAATTCCTCCCCTCTTACTCCTCATTTCAGGGGTATGCGCATGAAGGCATGGCCAGACATCACACCCTGAATCACAAGGCTCCCCAGGAATAGTCCAGGGGTGCAACAGCTTATGCACTAACCCTTGCTCAAGGCTGTGCCTAAAGTAAAAATCCAGCCTGAAGTACCTAATTGCAGATGCTTAACTGTGTAAGTGGTAGGATGTCAGACTACAATTAATTGCAGGTGCAAAAGTGCAGGCACAAATTTTGGAATGCATAGGGCACAGAAAGAAACATAGTATATCTTCTGAAAATCTGAGCCAGTTAATCATCGTGGGTGAAATCATGGCCACATTGAAGACAATGGCAAAGTTCCCATTGATTTTAGTGGGACTAGGTTTTCACTCGTTAACCAGGGATGCAGCTGCTTGGTAGCAGGTATGTTCACACCTGTTACAATATATTACCTAAATACGTTTATAACAACACAGGTTCCATTACTACTGTTACAGCTGTTTCATATAGCTAGGGTTTATTAGCTAACATGTAAATCTCTTCTTAGAAAAGCTGAACAAAAGCCTACTGTTATCATTTAATATGTGCCAGCCCTGTAGTTCCAGTAACAGTTAAATAGCATGTAATAAAACTCACTCTCATGCTATTTCAAAACTCCTCATCAACATTTGCCACTGTTCTGCTGGGCTCTGAAGATTTTATTTTCAATGCTATCTGAACAACAAAGGAGTGCTCATTTGCACAAAATGCAAACTGGGGCCTTAGGACACTTTGCCACCCACACAGTTAATTACTCCTTAAGAAAAGTTTTGGATGGGGTGTTTAGCATCTAAACCCTCTTCTGGCTAGCAGAGACATGAAGACCATTTGGCACCAAACTTGACATCAAACAAAATAACAAGGTGTGGCAAAACTGATGCTCCGTATCAAAAGTTGTGGGAGAAATGAATGTATTTTTATGGATTAGATACTCATAAATGCTAATAACCTTATATTTATATGGCACTTTTCAGCTAGATGGATTCCAAAGTTGTTACATGCCAGTGTGTAGTGAGGTTTGGTGAGGCAGACATAAATGGGTCAGCAAGAAGCATGGTAGAGCCAGCGGATCCACTACTATGTTTATCCACCATATAGCAGCAGTGGTAGCACATGCCACCCAACAGAAGCATCAGCAAGAATACTGATAATTAGTGTCGACGTAGCAATGTTATTGGCTGATAATGGACTGAGACTAAATATTATGGATCATAACAACACAAAGTAAAAAGCAACGTGATTGTTTTAGTTTTATGTTTCTTACACAAACTTGGCATTGCTATAAAGGGAGATTTTAATATTGTCAGTAGATTGTACCAGGATTTCACAATGTGACTTCCATTGCCTCAACAACAGCCACTCACTTGGCTACAAACTAGTTTAACAATGTGAACAGTCACTTTATTTTTCTTCTCTTTTCTGAGATTCCATGTTTGATTTTCACGTATACTTTTTGTTTTGCCTAACACACTGTGATGGGTTGGATCACAGAAACCCCCTTGGGAGCTGCCACCTGATGTGCAAAGACTACCCCTGCTTCTGTTTTCCCTGCCAGCTCAGGACTCCAGCACCCTGTCTTGCTGAGCCAGACACTCCCGTCTGGCTCCAGACACAGACCCAGGGCTGCAAATTTACCTGAAAACAGCTCACAGTAGTGTGCTTGTCTTTAGCACTCAGATGCCCAACTCCCAATGGGGTCTAAACCCAGATAAATCCGTTTTACCCTGCATAAAGCTTATGCAGGGCAAACTCATAAATTGTTCACCCTCTATAACACTGATAGAGAGATAGGCACAGTTGTTTGCTCCCCCAGGTATTAATACATACTCGAGTAAATTACTAAATAAAAAGTGATTTTATTAAATACAGACAGTAGGATTTAAGTGATTCAAAGTAGTAACAGACAGAACAAAGTAAGTCACCAAGCAAAATAAAATAAAATGCGCAAATCTATGCCTAATCAAACTAAATACAGATAATCTCACCCTCAGAGATGCTTCAGTAAGTTTTTCTCAGACTGGACATCTTCCAGGCCTGGGCACAATTCTTTCCCCTGGTACAGCTCTTGTTGCAGCTCAGGTGGTAGCTAGGGGATTCTTCATGATGGCTCCTCCCTCTCTCTGTTCTCTTCCCCCCTTTATATATCTTTTGCATAAGGCGGGAACTCTTTGTCCCTCTGGGTTTCCACCACCCCCCCCACTGGAAAAGCACCAGGGTAAAGATGGATTCCAGTTCAGGTGACATGATCACATGTTACTGCAAGACTTCATTACTCACTTGCCAGCACACACACATACAGGAAGACTCACAGGTAAATACAGCCATCTGCGGACAATGGGAGTCATCAAGATTCCAAACCATCATTAATGGTCCACACTTTACACAATTACAATAGGCCCTCAGAGTTGCATTTTATATTTCTAGTTTTAGATACAAGAGTGGTACATTTATACAAATCAGATGATCATACTCAGTAGATTATAAGCTTTGTAATGATACCTTACAAGAGACCTTTTGCATGAAGCATATCCCAGTTATGTTACATTCACTTATTACCGTATTTTCTCTAAAACTATCTCAGTTATATTATATTGACTTATTATCAAGTTTTTATAAAACCATATAGACTGCACAATGTCACACACACTAAATGGAGCTCACCAAGTAGAAACAGAAGAAATTAAATATGGCTGTGGGTTCAATATTGTTATCATGGCTTTTCTTAGATCCTGGCTTCCCTTGCATGTTTGCTCCCATTAGATAATGTTTTCTGAATGTTATTGTTATGTTTCACCTTTGCAGCCCTATGTTCTAAATCCTCAGAAAATAGTGTTTTTATCTGTATTTCCTTTGAAGAATCTGATCCTATGAACAGAAGGTCAGCATGTTTTGATCATTTTCCTAAATCATGATAGATAAGGGCCTGGAAATCAATAAGTCTTTATTTTTTTAAAAATAGTTTGGGGCTTTGAAAGGTTAATTGTAACATTCTAAGGAAAGTAGGCATGTGAAAATATTTCACATAGACTATACAGACTATCTCTAATATACATACACTATTCCAGGAGTTCTCGCAACAAATTTTTTGGTGGCCTTAGACTGCGGCCATCAACTCTTGCTGGTGGCTGCACTTAAACTTTTTCCTAAAATTATTTATTTTTCCTATAGTTAATAAAGTAATATGCACATATATACATCCAAATCGTTGTAACTTATTTATGTAAGGTTTTGGGGTTTTTTTGCAGACTCAATAATCAAAATCATGCACAGTTATCTTTATTCTTTACTGGACTTAACAGAATAGAAACACAAATAAGGTGCTTTGCACAGTCTTGTCTTTTTTATTATTTTTTCTTTTACTTTTTTGGTAAAAGTGGTTGTCTGTATAACAACCCTGAAGTAAATTTAAAAATGCTTTTATAAAATAAAAGTGCAAATAATAATGAAAAACATATCTGGGTAACTTCGGTCTGGGGAGCAGAAGGGAAGGGAGGCACGGCTGTGGGTGGCCTGGGCCTCCTCCAGGTGGGGGGGGGGGTCAGGGTTTCAGCCAGCCCGGAGCTCCTCTGGACGAGGGGGATGGAGAGCTCTGGGCTTCGGCCAGCCCAGAGCTCCTCCAGGCAGGTGGGGGGGGGCGGGTCCCAGAGCTTCGGCCAGCCTGGGGCTCCTCCGGCCATGGCGGGGGGGGGCGCTCGGGGCTCTTCGGGTGGGGGGGCCTGTGGCTCCAGACGCAGGGGGTCTTGAAGCTCCAGCTGCCGGGGACAGTCGGGGGCTAGCCTCCCCAGAGGGGGGCTCCACCCACTACCCATGCGCCTGCCACTCACCTCCTCACCCCCGACGCACCGCTCGCCTCCTGTGTCCCTCCTCACTCCCCCACCCACCGCTCGCCCCCTCACTCCCCTGCTGCAGCACCCCCCTGCCCACCACGAGAGCTCCTGGTCACTGGTGGCGCACTGCTCACCTTCTCACTCTTCTGCCAGGGCCTCCCCCGCCATTCGTCTTGCTGGTCGCCTCCTCCCCCGCAACTCCTGCCCCCTGTCCGCCCCCCACTCGCCTCTTCACCCCACCCCTACTTGTCTCCTCACTCCACTCCCACTCGCCTCCTACCTCCTCACCCCACCCCCGCTCGCTTCTCACCTCCTCACCCCACCCCCGCTCATCTCTCGCCTCCTCACCCCACCCCTGCTTGCCTCCTGCATCCTCACCCACCCCCACTCGTCTCTCGCCTCCTCACCTCACCCCTGCCGTCTCCTCACTCCCCAGCTCACAGCCAGAGCCCCACCCACGCTCCTCACCCTGCTGCTGGCCACATTTGAGAAATGGTGCTCTATACATATAATTATACCCTAGGATTCTCAATACAGTAGCTCAAGAAAGGGTCATGTGACCAAAAGTTATCGTGCATTATTCTCCTTCTTGCTAATCATTAGTTATTGAGGTTTGGGTGCTTTTTTATAGTCATTAGGTTTCTCAGTTATTCAGGAACTTTTTTGTGGAGTAAGAGGTGTTATTGTAACTGTAACTGAGGCCTGGTCTACACTAGGCATTTATGTCGAAGTTAGCGCCGTTACATCGAATTAACCCTGCACCCGTCCACACTGCGATGCTATTTAGTTCGACATAGAGGTCTCTTTAATTCGACTTCTGTACTCCTCCCCGACGAGGGGAGTAGCGCTAAATTCGACATGGCCATGTCGAATTAGGCTAGGTGTGGATGGAAATCGACGCTAATAGCTCCGGGAGCTATCCCACAGTGCACCACTCTGTTGACGCTCTGGACAGCAGTACGAGCTCGGATGCTCTGACCAGCCACACAGGAAAAGCCCCGGGAAAATTTGAATTTGAATTCCTTTTCCTGTCTGGCCAGTTTGAATCTCATTTCCTGTCTGGACATCGTGGCAAGCTCAGCAGCACTGGTAACGATGCAGAGCTCTCCAGCAGTGATGGCCGTGCAGTCTCTGAATAGAAAGAGGGCCCCAGCATGGACTGATCGGGAAGTCTTGGATCTCATCGCTGTGTGGGGCGATGAGTCCGTGCTTTCTGAGCTGCGCTCCAAGAAACGGAATGCAAAGATCTATGAGAAGATCTCTAAAGACATGTCAGAGAGAGGATACAGCCGGGATGCAACGCAGTGCCACGTGAAAATCAAGGAGCTGAGACAAGGCTACCAGAAGACCAAAGAGGCAAACGGACGCTCCGGATCCCATCCCCAGACATCCCGTTTCTACGAGGCACTGCATTCTATCCTCGGTGCGGCCGCCACCACTACCCCACCACTGACCGTGGACTCTGAGGATGGGATAGTGTCCACGGCCGGTTCCTCGGACATGTTAGGGGACGGGGAAGATGAGGAAGGAGATGAGGAGGACGAGGCAGTCGGCAGCGCTCACAATGCTGATTTCCCCGACAGCCAGGATCTCTTCATCCCCCTTACAGAGATCCCCTACCAACCGTCCCCAGCCGTTACCCCGGACACAGAATCTGGGGAAGGATCAGCCAGTAAGTGTTGTAAACATCTAAACATTTATTTTTAACAGAACAGGAATATTAACAATTAAAAGAATGGGTTGTTCATGATTACTTTGCCCTAGGCGCTTAACGGTTCAGTCATGGGCAGTGCAAGTTTTGAAAAAAAATCTAGCAATGTCCGGTTTTGCGTGATTGTCCTGCCCAAGCCGCTCTACTGTTTAGTCCCTGCTACTGCAGCTACAGTAAAATGCGGTCTATATGTCCGGGGATAGAGCAGAAATCCTCCTGGGACATCTCGATGAAGCTCTCCTGGAGGTAATTGGAAAGCCGTTGCATGAGGTTCCTGGGGAGAGCGGCCTTATTGGGTCCTCCGTAGTACGACACGTTGCCGTGCCACGAGACAATCAAGTACTCGGGAATCATTGCTCTGCACAGCTGGGCGGCATACGGCCCTGGTCTTTGGAGGCTTTCCCGGAGCATTCTCTCTTTCTCGCTGTCAGAGATCCTCATCAGGGTGATGTCGCTCATGGTGACCTGCTTTGAATTAGGTAGGGGAATGTTAGTGTTGGGACTGCTTGCTCGTTCCTTTACAGAACTGTAACCGCTGGTTTGCAGCCATGCGGTGGAGGCGGGAGAGGGGCAGCCGAAAGGGATCGTTCCCGGGGACAGCCGCGAGGGGGTGAGACAGGGGTAGAGTTCCCGCTTGCCGGATTGCTGGCAGCAGGGACTGACATTGCTTTCAATGTGAAATGAGGCCAGTGGTAATATAAAAGTTTTAAACTGCCACAAGTCTACGGCTTACCATGTCTGCCTGCAACAAAAATTCCGTTGTGCTGCCCCGCTTCTCAAATGTGCTGTGCAAGACCCCAGGCACTGAATGCGAAGGCTGAGAATTCGACCTTGTACTGAGTGCGCATGTGATAGGTGCTGTGCATGGTCTTGTTCACAGAGAAAGACTATGTTCTTTGTTCACAACTACATTTATCTTTCTGAGGAATTCACTCCCTTTTTCCCATTCCCACAGCCCCATCTGCGACTGTCTCACAACCTAGCCTGGCATCACACTCCCAGAGGCTAGCGCAGATTAGGCGTAGGAAGAAGAGGACACGGGAGGACATGTTCTCGGAGCTTGTGGCCTGTTCCCGAGCCCAGGCAGCACAGCAGACCCAGTGGCGGGAGAACTTGTCCCAAATGCACCAAGCAAACATAGATCGGGAGGAGAGGTGGCGGCAGGAAGACCAGCAGGCGACTCAAACGCTGCTTGGACTACTGAGGGAGCAAACAGACATGCTCCGGCGCCTTGTGGATGTTCTGCAGGAACGGAGGCAGGAGGACAGAGCCCCGCTGCAGTCTATCTCTAACCGCCCTCCCCCGCCACCAAGTCCCATACCCACCTCACCCAAAGTCCAAAGAAGGAGAGGCGGCAGAGTCCGTGCTAACTCTCACTCCACCCCTGCAGAGAGCTCTAGTAGCAGAAGGCTCTCATTCCCCAAAATTTGACAAGTTCTTTCCTTCCCGCCTGACACAAGCCCCCGTCCAAGTTTCACCTCCCAGTTCCATGTGTAGTTGATAATAAAAAATATGTTTCTGTTAACTACTGTTTCCATCATGTTCTTTTGGAGGAGGAGGGGAAAGGGGGTTGGTAATTGGACAGGACAGTCACCTTTGGCAGGGTACATAGGCGGGGGCAGGTACAGCAGCAGGGCACATACACAGTGCAGTGATGCAGTGACTAGTTACCCTGGTTAGTCTGGGAGGTGGTTTTCATGTTATGTGGTGGGGGGTGGGTTGCTCTGTGACTTTGTGGCGGGGGAGGGCAGTTACAGATCTTAAGCAACGGTCCTTATGCAGGATCACAGAGCCACACAGCAGGGGATCTGTAACCGTCCTCCCCCTGCCACAAAGTCACATAGCCCCCCCATACACACAGTCCCGATCAGGAGGGGTGACAGGCTCCATTGAAACAACCATCCCACCACAGCGGAGCCTGTCAATCCTTGAGTTTAGAAGCTTCATTTGCGTCACTACACTACACCCGCTCCGCACCACAGTCTGCGTCCCAGTTTTAAAAAATTCCCGCGAAAACAGTATTAAAGAAAACGGTGTGCATTAACAAAGTAGAACTATTTTTATTTCGAAACGTGTGTTGGAAGGGGGGCGAAGGGGGTATGTAACTGGATAGGATAGTCAACATTAACTGGGTAAAGAAACAGGGGCAGGTTCAGCTTCTCTGTACACAAACTTTAAAGTCACAGGTTACCCTGCTCACTCAGGAACTTAGCTTTCAAAGCCTCCCGGATGCACAGCGCGTCCTGCTGGTCTCTTCTAATCGCCCGGCTGTCTGGCTGTGCGTAATCAGAAGCCAGGCTATTTTCCTCAACCTCCCACCCCGCCATAAAGGTCTCCCCCTTGCTCTCACAGAGATTGTGGAGCACACAGCAAGCTGCTATAACAATGGGGATATTGGTTTCGCTGAGATCACAGCGAGTCAGTAAGCTTCTCCATCTCCCCTTGAGACGGCCAAAAGCACACTCCACCACCATTCTGCACTTGCTCAGCCGGTAGTTGAAGAGTTCTTTTTCAGTGTCCAGGGCGCCAGTATAGGGCTTCATGAGCCAGGGCATTAGCGGGTAGGCTGGGTCCCCGAGGATGACTATAGGCATCTCCACATCCCCAACAGTTATTTTGTGGTACGGGAAGTAAATACCTTGCTGCAGCCGTCTAAACAGACCAGAGTTCCTGAAAACACGAGCGTCATGAACCTTGCCCGGCCATCCCACGTAGATGTTGGTAAAACGTCCCCTGTGGTCCACCAGTGCTTGCAGCACCATGGAAAAGTAGCCCTTTCTGTTAATGTACTGGCTGGCCTGGTGGTCCGGTGCCAGGATAGGGATGTGAGTTCCATCTATGGCCCCACCGCAGTTTGGGAATCCCATCGCTGCAAAGCCATCTAAGATCGCCTCCACGTTTCCCAGGGTCACTACCTTTGGCAGCAGTACATCAACGATTGCCTTGGCTACTTGCATCACAACAACCCCCACGGTAGATTTGCCCACCCCAAACTGGTTCGCGACTGACTGGTAGCTGTCTGGCGTTGCAAGCTTCCAGAGGGCTATGGTCACTCGCTTCTGGACAGTCAGGGCAGCTCGCAACCGGGTGTCATTGCGCTTCAGGGCAGGGGACAGCAACTCACAAAGTTCCAGGAAAGTTCCCTTCCGCATGCGAAAGTTTCGCAGCCACTGGGATTCATCCCAGACCTGCAGCACTATGCGGTCCCACCACTCAGTGCTTGTTTCCCGTGCCCAGAATCGCCGTTCCACGGCATCAACATGACCCATTGCCACCGTGATGTCCTCGGCGCTGGGTCCTGTGCTTTCTGAGAGGTCTGTGCTACTCTCAGACTTCAGGCCCTCACCGCGGTGCCGTAGCCTCCTCGCCTGACTTATCTGCATCTGCCTCAGGGAAAGGTGTATGATAAGCTGCGAGGCGTTGAGAGCGGCCACAACTGCAGCGATGGTCACAGCGTGCTCCATGCTCGCAGTGCTGTGGCGTCCGCGCTGTCAATGACTGGAAAAGTGCGCGAACTGATTTCCCGCCGGCACTTTCAGGGAGGGAGGGCGGGAGTGATGGACGGATGATGACAGTTACCCAAAAGCACCCTGGACACATTTTTTTACCCAGAAGGCTTTTGCGGCTACACACAGAATTCCAATGGGCAGCGGGGACTGCGGGAACTGTGGGATAGCTGACCACAGTGCACCGCTTCGAATGTCGACGCTTTCACCGTTAGTGTGGACTCACAAAGTCGAATTACTGTCCTTAGTGTGGACACACACGTTCGACTTTGCAATATCGATTCCAAAAATTCGATGTAAGTAAAATCGAACTACTCTCGTAGTGTAGACATGGCCTAAGTAACCCACAAATCAGAGGCTACTGACTGAACTACTCATCTTTACAATTCTAACCCTCATTCATTCTCAAATGAATTCAAGGCTAATTCAGACAATGCTGCCAGACCAGCAGTTGTAAGGGATCCCCAGATCCTGGAGACCCACTAGTGCTAGTGTGAGACTCACTGTGCATGATGCCGTGCAACATGGTAGGAAGAACAAGTTCTTTTGTGCCAACAGTGTTCTGGGACACTCAGAACTTAAGCCCTCTGGGGAATCATAACATCTCTAGTGACAGAAGTTGTGGAAAAAGCTAATGTACTCAATGCTTTTTTTGCCTCTGTCTTCACGAACAAGGTCAGCTCCCAGACTACTGCACTGGGCAGCACAGTATGGGGAATAGGTGACCAGCCCTCTGTGGAGAAAGAAGTGGTTCAGTAATATTTAGAAAAGCTGGACGAGCACAAGTCCATGGGGCCGGATGCGCTGCATCCGAGGGTGATAAAGGAGTTGGCAGATGTGATTGCAGAGCCATTGGCCATTATCTTTGAAAACTTATGGCAATTGGGGGAGGTCCCAGATGACTGGAAAAAGGCTAATGTAGTGCCCATCTTTAAAAAAGGGAAGAAGGAGGATCTGGGGAACTACAGGCCAGTCAGCCTCACCTCGGTACCTGGAAAAATCATGGAGCAGGTCCTCAAGGAATCAATTCTGAAGCACTTAGAGGAGAGGAAAGTGATCAGGAACAGTCAGCATGGATTCACCAAGGGCAAGTCATGCCTGACTAACCTAATTGCCTTCTATGAGGAGATAACTGGGTCAGTGGATGAGGGGAAAGCAGTGGACATGTTATTCCTTGATTTTAGCAAATCTTTTGATACGGTGTCCCACAGTATTCTTGCCAGCAAGTTAAAGAAGTATGGGCTGGATGAATGGACTATAAGGTAGATAGAAAGCTGGCTAGATCGTCGGACTCAACGGGTAGTGATCAATGGCTCCATGTCTAGTTGGCAGCTGGTATCAAGCAGAGTGCCCCAAGGGTCGGTCCTGGGGCCGGTTTTGTTCAATATCTTCATTAATGATCTGGAGGATGGCATGGATAGCACCCTCAGCAAGTTTGCAGACGACACTAAACTGGGAGGAGTGGTAGATACGCTGGAGGGTAGGGATAGGATACAGAGAGACCTAGACAAATTAGAGGATTGGGCCAAAAGAAATCTGATGAGGTTCAACAAGGACAAGTGCAGAGTCATGCACTTAGGATGGAAGAATCCCATGCACTGCTACAGACTAGGGACCAAGTGGCTAGGCAGTAGTTCTGCAGAAAAGGACCTCGAGGTCACAGTGGACGAGAAGCTGGATATGAGTCAGCAGTGTGCCCTTGTTGCCAAGAAGGCTAACAGCATTTTGGGCTATATAAGTAGGAGCATTGCCAGCAGAGCGAGGGACATGATCATTCCCCTCTATTCGGCATTGGTGAGGCCTCATCTGGAATACTGTGTCCAGTTTTGGGCCCCACACTACAAGAAGGATGTGGAAAAATTGGAAAAAGTCCAGTGGATGGCAACAAAAATGATTAGGGGGCTGGAGCATATGCCTTATGAGGAGAACTTGAGGGAACTGAGATTATTTAGTCCGCAGAAGAGAAGGAAGAGGGGATTTGAGAGCTGCTTTCAATTACCTGAAAGGGGGTTCCAAAGAGAATGGATCTAGACTGTTCTCAGTGATACCAGATGACAGAACAAGGAGTAATGGTCTCAAGTTGCAGTGGGGGAGCTTTAGGTTGGATATTAGGAAAAACTTTTTCACTAGGAAGGTGGTTAAGCACTGGACTGGGTTACCTCAGGAGGTGGTGGAATCTCCTTCCTTAGAGGTTTTTAAGGTCAGGCTTGTCAAAGCCCTGGCTGGGATGATTCAGTTGGGGATTGGTCCTGCTTTGAGCAGGGGGTTGGACTAGATGACCTCCTGAGGTCCCTTCCAACCCTGATATGCTATGATTGTATGATTCATTCTATGCCACTGCCCTGGATGGGTCATGTCACACATCCCTCTATTCCTCTTGTCTAACAAGTAATCTTGCTCCCCATCCCCTTAGCTATCTCCACAAGCATGTACACACACTATTTGTGCAGTTCTGGCCATGTTGCTTATTTCCCTATTCTGTCTCTCATCTGCCACCTGGCATGGTAGAGTGCAGGGTTTACAAGAAAGCCACACACTTAAATTAGGCTTTCCCATCAGGTCAGAGCACAAACAATTTTGCTTTGCAGGAAACCATGAATTTGCTTGAACCAGAACTGGATGAATTAATAGTAGCTGAGCAAAAATACAAAATCTAAAGTGTCCTTCCTAATGTAAACAATAGCAATGGAAACACAGTTCCTGTCTATATAAAATTATCCCTGCATTTCTTACTAGTGGCCTAATCCAAAGCCAGAAATCAATGGGAAGACTCCCATTCACTTTGGATCAGGGCTTCACTGCTAATGGATGCAAACACAGAACGCAATGCCACGAACCTTGTTGTCATGAGTGGTCCCACTGGTGCCCATGGAGACAGCAAAAACAGAGTGGGAAATGGTGGCCTTGGCAGAATGTATCCTCCACCCTGTAATGTGACCATTGAGAGCTAACCCATACCTGGCTTCCTAGCAGCATTCCCATGCATCTTTTGTGTGCAGTGTTGAAAGGCACACTGTCTAAAGACTGGCATTTCAGCTAGGGTGCCCACCCTTTGACTCAACATGGGCTTCCTTGGCAACTTGCCACAGGCCTGAGTCACACTTAATTTGCATATAACTTCACATCATTTTAAAAGTAAAAGTAAGTGCACGCTATTTGCTTCTTGTTCTGTGTCCTTAAGGCAAATGGAAATTGCTCCTTGGTTGAATTAATCACCAGTAAAAACCTGGAGTACAATCATTGAAGTCAGTGGGAGTTTTGCCAGTTCCAGTCACTACATATTCAAAATTGATAATAATCACTAAATACAAATGTTACCATAAGCCTCTGTTCATTCACTGGTATCCAGATGATATAAACAAGGATGGGGCAAATTTTCAAGCATGGGCCCCTGAAGATAGGTACCTAACATTGGTATTTAAGTGCCTCAGTGCTGATTTGGGCCTTTCAATGGTTTGATTTAGGAACCAGCATTTGAGTCACGTTAAGTGATTTAGGCACTTAAAATAGCACTTCAATGCTTATAAACTGTTATTTAAGTACCTGACTTTTAGCTACTTGATTTGAGAACTGGGCTCAGAATACCCAAAGTGTCTATATTCCTAGATTATATATTTATTCAATCTGCGGGATCTAATGTAATGAACAAACCACTCAGGCTTCAGTCTTATGTTTTATATTGTCACCAAAAAAATCTGTAAACAAAAATTCACCTCTGGGTAATTCACACCATTTGGGTACAGTTCAACAAAAGAGGGAAATTTCATTCATTTGAAATAGATTTGGACCTGAGCCACAAAGTTTTGGTCTGCATCCAAACTTCCCCAGAGTTCAGGGGTGTTGAGATCTGAGGTTTTGCTCTGACCCATTCAAGAGAAAAAGGCCAGTTATAATGTTCAGATCTCAGCTTCCTGAGAGGATGAGGGTGTTCAGGTCAGGAACTCTGGTTCAAGTCCATCTCTAAGGTGAAGCTGAATAAATGAAAGCTGCCTTGTAGCCTAGTTTCCTGAAGTGTCACGCATATGCTCATATCATGTGTTATAATGCAAATAAAGGTAATGCTTTTTTAGACCTTTAGATATTTTACTTCAATCTCAATATCACTTTACAGCCTTCATAAATCAGTCGCCCCATCTTTCCTAATGTTAAATAAACTGTAGAAATTTAGAATATTTTTGGTCAATCAGCCTACACACAGTATAATAAACTCCTGTACCATTTTATCAATATTGCTTGACTTCTTAATGGCAGCACCTGACTAGTAAAATATATTAACTGTCATATTCTGTATTTATTTTTACAATGAGAAACAATGATGTTCTATTATGACCAGCGCTGAGTAACAGAGGTCAGAGTCTGACTGTTAATTGAAAAAGCACGTGCACTGAGTGTGCTGACTGGACAGCCAATCCCACCCTTCTGATGTATTATTATAACGCAGGCCTCTGTGAACCCCTTCTAAGTCAGAACCTCCTTCTGCTAGAAGGGGGCTAGATGAAGAGTGCAAGGAAGTCCAATTTCCTGACGTGCAATGTACTTCATGCAATGACTTAAGTAGTCTCCTATTAAAACTGGAACAAAACAGAGTTTCAATTCTCATTAATGTCCAGGGAGGTTGAAGCTGCTCAGCACCTCGCAGGATCGGGTCCAGAGGAAAAAATACCTGAAGGATATTATGCAATGCATTATGGATCAACTGAAAAAAAGCCCAAGCCAGGGTAGTGCAAGGTTGGCTTGCCTTCAGGAAATGCCTGGTTGTATGCAGCAGCTGTGGTGAGAGTAGTACAACAAATTCACTTACTGAATGACAACAGCTTTATTGGCAAGCCAATTCAATTAAAGCCACTGCAACCAACAAAGTAGCAGGCAGCACTCTCTGCATAAAGAATATGGAATCATGCCTACATTTCCCTGAGTGCCCTCAGCCCTAGCTGTCCCTCTACATGAGAGGGAAAGGGATGAATGAATTAGACTCGGATGATGGTAATTAATGGCTGGCTGTCAGAGAGTCATTTTGTAGCCCCAGCAGTTGAAAGCTCCATATTAAAGATAGAATCCTAGCACATTGCCCAGACCGGGCAACCTGACTCTCATAATGGTGGAAGTGAAGAAACGTTGCTGTTTTGCATTGATCAATGCTCTGCACTATTGATATAAAAATAATATGTTCATTTTTCATTTTTACAAAATATATCCTTTAGGCTACAGTTATGAGAAACTCACTTTGGAGTTTTGACATGAGCTTATTAGGAAAAAAGTATCCTTACTGCTGGCCTATAAACAAAATAAATATTCTTATAAAATATACATAGGAAATCATTTTAGCCTTCGGTAACAAAGATAAAACCAGGATTTTTTTTTTTTTTTTTTTGGATCACTGGAACTTTGCTTGCTAAAAACAACAATTTATTTGAGATTTTTTTTCAAGTTCAGACTAATTTTGTAATGTTGCTTAATTAGAGGGCTTTAATTTTGTCTTCTGGAGTGTCACAAATAATAATAATACTTTGTTCTTATAAGACTTAATTGTGCGCCATGAAAGTTAATGGGAGTTTTTCTATTGACTTGAATAGCAACAGTATCAAGCCCATCTAGCGCATCCCAAAATACTTGATGAATGTGTATTATTACCTACAGTTTACAGAGACGGGCACTGAAAGTTTATGGGCAAGATTTTCATGCCAAAGTTACACAAGTCGAGTAGCAGCTTAGTCCATGAGTAGTGTCATCAACTTTAGTGAGACTCTTTATGGAGTCAAGTACTATTCACCATGAGTTCAGGTATCAGAATTTAGCAGGGGTGGCGAGTTATATGGGCCCGTGGTGCCCGGGCTCCAGCAATATTCAGGGC
Source organism: Malaclemys terrapin pileata (assembly GCF_027887155.1). Taxonomy (NCBI): domain Eukaryota; kingdom Metazoa; phylum Chordata; order Testudines; family Emydidae; genus Malaclemys; species Malaclemys terrapin. The sequence continues at coordinate 21,694,615 of NC_071507.1, read as the reverse complement.
CTAGGGGCCCAGCTCCACCAATGTTTGGGGCCGGGTTTCTCCTCCCCCCGCGCACCTCCCCTGAGTGTCCCCCGGCCCACACTTGCTGCCCCCGCATACCTCCCGGGGCCCCTGAGTGTCCCTGCCTCTCCCCTGCAGCTCCATGCTGACTCTGCTCTTCTGGCTCCCAGCATCAACTGCCACCGCAGGGTCCTAGTGCCCCTCATCTACCAATGCCAGGGCAGGCTGTCCTGCCCCTGCCTTCCACCTCGGAGGTCCCTTCCTTTTTCTGGTGGGACCCTCCACCAGCACAGAGGGCCCCCCCACCCACAGTCACTGCTCCTGCCCCACACTGGGCAAGAGGCAGCCCTATCCCCCACCCCCAGTGAGGCTACAGTGGGGGGCAGCAGCAGGAGAGGAGGTGCACATGTGATGGCAGCTCCCCCCAGCACTCACCAGAGGGGAGGCGAGGGGGCTTTCTGGACCTGAGAGGGGCCCTAGGAGCACGTGCAGTGACAGTGGTGTGGGGTGAGTGTGCTGCCGGGGGGGAGGGGGGAAGAGAGGGGGCCCCTTCCCCAGAGCTCACTGCTGCCAGCGGGGAGAGGGCTGAGGGGAGTCCTCCTCTCTGGCCCCAGCCCCGAGGCAGCCTGCCTGCAGCCCAAACTCATCCCCAGCCCTGCCCCACCCCAGAGCCCACACCCCCAGACAGAGCCTTCACCCCACCGCACCCCTACCCTCTGCCCTAGCCCTGAGCCCCTCCCCCACCCCAAACTCCTCATCCCCAGCCACACCCCACAGCCCTCACTCCGTCCCAGAGCCTGCACCCCTCACCTCCTCCTGCACTCCTACCCCTTGCCCCAGCCCAGAACCTGCACCAAAACTCAGCCCCAGAGCCTGCACCCCTGACTCCCTCCTGCACCCCCACCTGCTGCCCCAGCCCGGAGCCTGCACCCAGCACCCAAACTCCATCCCAGAGCCTGCACCCCAGAGCCCCTCCCCCACCCAAACTCCCTCCCAGAGCACAACCTCTCACCCCTTCTGCACCCAAACTCCCTCCCAGACCCTGCACCCTGCACCCCTCCTGTACCCCAATCCCCTGCCCCAGCCCAGGGCCTGCACCCCAGACCTCCTCCCCCCACCCAAACTCCCTCCCAGAGCCTTAGGCAGGTGGGGGATGGAGTTTGGGGGGATGGGTTCTGGGCATCACCAAAATTTCTACAAAATTTCTAAAATCCCTGGAATTTAGCCCTAAGTGACTTGCCCATGGTCACATAGCAAGTATAGATAGGTATAAATAGAACCTGGATCTCATGAGTTCTGTCGACCAGTCTTTTGCTAATGTTTTTAGTTTGTGCGTTCAGGGCTTCAATTATCTCAGCTTCCTTTTCAGTATGTTGAGACATATGACACATAATCTGGTTAGGGTGGGATTTGAACACAGAATTGCCCTGACAGTTGGATTATTTTTTCTTTCCTGCAAACCAGATTTTTTCCACAGCTAACATGTCACAGATCTGTTCTTCTCAGCACCAAATACAGAGTTCACTTCCTTGCTTGTTTCATTACAGTGCAGAGAGAGGAGAGAAATAATCCTTGGTGGAAATCAAATTAGGTGTCTTCTCCTCAGGCTTGATTCCACTCTTTCATTACATTTAAACAGCTGTAACCCCACTGATTTCAATGGATTACTCCTGATTTACATTACTGTAGGAGAAGAATCAGACCTTAGCCACATTACTGCTGTATATGTCCAGTCAGACTGTGTACACCATACATTCACTACATCAGAATCATTTTCTTTTATCCTGAGGATGAATTCATCTTCAATTATCTCTATATAAACACATTATTTACTGTTTCCTAATTATAAACAACTACATTTAATAGGTATTTTTCCTTTATTATTTACCAGCAGAGTTATTTATCACCTGCTCTAACATGGCACTCATTTTCTACCTTCACCACTGGAAAGAAAAGGCAGATCAGCCAGAAGATCCACAGTAGTTAATACTAGCCTTTGAAAGCAGGGATACTACAGATGGTTGGCTCAGTGTAAGACAGTTCACCCTTGACTGCTTACTCCTCCCACCTGCTATTTCCCCTGAGGACAGCTGTCCCCGGTATCAGTAGAGGCTCTTGCCTGAGAACATATTTGTCCAGGAAAATGCTTCACCCTGGTCAGTGATTCGGTTACACAAGGCATTTGCAACTTTGATCACTGCAAGGACATGAAATATTTGTGTCCATAAGAGCAGGCAGAGGTGAGGTATCCCCTTTCGGAAGCCTACTATCTATTAAGTATAATGAAATCTAATATTTAAAGGGCATGACACCCCCTTCATACTAGATTTCATTAATCAATTTATTTTCATGGAAAGAAGAAATCCTTTATGCATGCCTGCTTCCTGTTGTGGGTTTTTGTTTTTTTTTTTTTCATTCAAATTGTATGCTTGTTTTGCTATACTGAAGAATAAGCTAACCAAGACCCATTGTCATGAACTCTGCATCCTAACTTAATGTGTGTTCCATGGGTTGGAGGGAAACTGAATGCATTTCAAGACAGAGATGGGAAATACAGGATATTTCTGGGCCTGTTTAAATGTGTTTTCTTGAATAAAATCTCCTCTTTTTAGAGTATGTCATCGTAATTGCCTGGCTGCTTACTGTGTCAAAGTGACCAATACTTTCTGTGCCTCTGGGAATGTAAAACTGAGGAAAACATCATTCATTTGGACATCCATTATGTGACTCGTTATTGTACATTAAACATTTGTATCTTTAAAATAATGACATTGCTATTATCAGCCACAAGATTCACACTTTTTCAGTTAAGTTCAAAGATTAGGGCATCACTGAGTATCTAGCAGGGTGACATTGAATTCTTAAAGGATCATTTTCAGAGGGAAATTTTTCTATTTTGTTTTCAGATGAATTCACATTTCCAGATAGTATTTCAATATTTATTAAGTGATAAGGACTAACGGCACAATCCGTAATCATCATGGGAGGAGACAAGGGCCCAAGCTAAGGCCAAAGATGCTGTATGAATGAAAGGTCTTTATCTTGCTCTTACAGATTTTGTTATTTAAGTCATTCTTAGAAATTCAGGGCTAGATTCTCTGCTCCAGCCAAGGCTATGCTCAGTGCAGAATTGGATGGGAGGGCAAAGATGGCTTTAAGCCACCTTTATGTTCCCCTGAGACAGAGGCCCCTGGCCAACAGCCTAGTCCCAGATAGGCTGCCCAGAGCCCCAAGGAGTTGATCCATCAATCAGGGACAGGTGCCCCAGCTGGCCCTTTTTATTCCCCCTACCAAGGGAATCCTCAAGTAGCTCTTTAAGTCAGGTTTGAGGGTGCTTTTCTCATAAAAGCATCTGAAATTTACTTTTGGGTGATGACCGGAATTCAGAGACCCTCTCACATCATGGTAGATATTTACCAAAGTAGACTTTGTCATGCATCTCTATCTGGCTAGAAACAGATGCCTTTTTGCTATCCTTCACCTGCCCTTACCACATGTGGCATATGTGGTGTTTTCTCAGCGCTGACAAGCTGTCTGCGAAGTAGCAACAGCTCAGAGTATGGGGCTCCCAATGGGCAAAGTTCAGCAATTTACCACAATCTGATCTAAAGGTAGAATGTCTGCTTCTGCAATGTCCACTCTACTTCCTTAAGGTGAAGGGGAGTTATACTGCCATGACTTTATCCTTGTTTGACTAGTGAGGTCAACGTTGGCTATTATACAAAACCACTAATCTCTGGCAGTATAGGCTGTATTCCTTTCAAGCTTGTACCACCATACACTAACAGATACTGAGCCAGATTCTGTGAGCACCTCTCAGAAGATACATATAGCTCAGGAGGGGAAGGGGAAAAGATGGCTTTACATCACCTTTGCACCTCCAGGACTTGGGTCTGGTCAGGGAGCAAGTGGGACTCCAGGAGCTACTCTAATTTACAACGGCTGCCTACAGGCAGAGCATAGAGTGCTGTGCAAGGTGGCACTGGCCTCATGCTATCCACCCCCTGTATTGGGGGTGAGCTCTAAGGTTCAGATGAGCTGGACTTGCAGCCTTTTTATGCTATGGTGGAGCCCAAAGCTGGGCCCACATTATGTACATAATAAGATTGTGTTCAGTGTCTGAAAGACGGGGAGCTACAGCAGCACCAGCACAGGAAGAAAGTCAAAAAGCAAAGGAGATAACCAGACAGGTTCTAGATACCAAAAATATTTTGCTTCAGTTTGCTTCAGTGCTTCTACAAAGGGATAGGCCAGTTCTTATTTCAACCAAAATGGTTCATTCATCCCCAGCAAAAAGGAAAGTCCCTTCAACTGCCTTGGTCAGTCTTTCAGGGCAAGGGGAAGGGTAATCTTGATTAACTATAAAAGATCTAGAAAAGACAGTGGCCTTGTCTACACTATCGGGGTAAGTCAACCTAAGTTACACAACTCCAGTCAATGTAGCTTAGTTTGACTTACTACGGTGTCTTCACTGCACTGCATTGATGGGAGATGCTCTCCAGTTTACTTACCTGATGCTTCTCATTCTGGTGGAGTACCAGAGTCGACGAGAGAGCGATCTGTAGTTGATTTAGCGGATCTTCACTAGACCCGCTAGATTGACCCCCGGTGCATCGATCACAGCAGCGTCGATCCCCAGTAAGTGTAGACATGCCCAGAGCCAGGGACTTGAAGATGTTGGCTCTCAGCAGGTGTATGAGTGACTTGGCAAGGCCTCTCTGAGAGCAATACTGTTACTAGACTTTTATCTGTATTTTAGAAGTGCTTAGAGGCCTTAAATGAGATCGGGGCCCGAATGTGTTAAGTGCTGTACAAATACATTGCAGAAGACAGTCCCTGCCCCAAAGAGCTACCAGATAATTTAAAAAAGGAGGGAATTAAAAAACCAAAGACTGTATAATGTGCATTTGTTGTCACAGGGAGAGTGTTTATGCCAGAGATGAACATGGCCAAGACTCAAGATAGGAAATCTTTATTCCAGGGCAGTATTACCATAGATTCATAGATTCATAGATTATAGGACTGGAAGGGACCTCGAGAGGTCATCGAGTCCAGTCCCCTGCCCGCATGGCAGGACCAAATACTGCCTAGAACATCCCTAATAGACATTTATCTAACCTACTCTTAAATATCTCCAGAGACGGAGATTCCACAACCTCCCTAGGCAATTTGTTCCAGTGTTTAACCACCCTGACAGTTAGGAACTTTTTCCTAATGTCCAACCTAGACCTCCCTTGCTGCAGTTTAAACCCATTGTTTCTGGTTCTATCCTTAGAGGCTAAGGTGAACAAGTTCTCTCCCTCCTCCTTATGACACCCTTTTATATACTTGAAAACTGCTATCATGTCCCCTCTCAGTCTTCTCTTTTTCAAACTAAACAAACCCAATTCTTTCAGCCTTCCTTCATAGGTCATGTTCTCAAGACCTTTAATCATTCTTGTTGCTCTTCTTTGGACCCTTTCCAGTTTCTCCACATCTTTTTTAAAATGCGGCGCCCAGAACTGGACACAATACTCCAGCTGAGGCCTAACCAGAGCAGAGTAGAGCGGAAGAATGACTTCTCGTGTCTTGCTCACAACACACCTGTTAATGCATCCCAGAATCATGTTTGCTTTTTTTGCAACAGCATCACACTGTTGACTCATATTTAGCTTGTGGTCCACTATAACCCCTAGATCCCTTTCTGCCGTACTCCTTCCTAGACAGTCTTTTCCCATTCTGTATGTGTGAAATTGATTTTTCCTTCCTAAGTGGAGCACTTTGCATTTGTCTTTGTTAAACTTCATCCTGTTTAACTCAGACCATTTCTCCAATTTGTCCAGATCATTTTGAATTATGACCCTGTCCTCCAAAGTAGTTGCAATCCCTCCCAGTTTGGTATCATCCGCAAACTTAATAAGCGTACTTTCTATGCCAATATCTAAGTCGTTGATGAAGATATTGAACAGAGCCGGTCCCAAAACAGACCCCTGCGGTACCCCACTCGTTACGCCTTTCCAGCAGGATTGGGAACCATTAATAACAACTCTCTGAGTATGATTATCCAGCCAGTTATGCACCCACCTTATAGTAGCCCCATCTAATTTGTATTTGCCTAGTTTATCGATAAGAATATCATGCGAGACCGTATCAAATGCCTTACTAAAGTCTAGGTATACCACATCCACCGCTTCACCCTTATCCACAAGGCTCGTTATCCTATCAAAGAAAGCTATCAGATTGGTTTGACATGATTTGTTCTTCACAAATCCATGCTGGCTATTCCCTATCACCTTACCACCTTCCAAGTGTTGGCAGATGATTTCCTTAATTACTTGCTCCATTATCTTCCCTGGCACAGAAGTTAAACTAACTGGTCTGTAGTTACCTGGGTTGTTTTTATTTCCCTTTTTATAGATGGGCACTATATTTGCCCTTTTCCAGTCTTCTGGAATCTCTCCCGTCTCCCATGACTTTCCAAAGATAATAGCTAGAGGCTCAGATACCTCCTCTATTAGCTCCTTGAGTATTCTAGGATGCATTTCATCAGGCCCGGGTGACTTGCAGGCATCTAACTTTTCTAAGTGATGTTTAACTTGTTCTTTTTTTATTTTATCCGCTAAACCTACCCCCTTCCCATTAGCATTCACTATGTTAGGCATTCCTTCAGACTTCTCGGTGAAGACCGAAACAAAGAAGTCATTAAGCATCTCTGCCATTTCCAAGTTTCCTGTTACTGTTTCTCCCTCTTCACTAAGCAGTGGGCCTACCCTGTCTTTGGTCTTCCTCTTGCTTCTAATGTATTGATAAAAAGTCTTCTTGTTTCCTTTTATTCCCGTAGCTAGTTTGAGCTCATTTTGTGCCTTTGCCTTTCTAATCTTGCCCCTGCATTCCTGTGTTGTTTGCCTATATTCATCCTTTGTAATCTGTCCTAGTTTCCATTTTTTATATGACTCCTTTTTATTTTTTAGATCGTGCAAGATCTCGTGGTTAAGCCAAGGTGGTCTTTTGCCACATTTTCTATCTTTCCTAACCAGCGGAATAGCTTGCTTTTGGGCCCAGTGAGGTGCCTTGTAATTTAGGGGAAGGTACGTGTGTGTCTGTTCATTTCCTGAGCTGCTGTTGGACAGAAGGCTTTAAAGTGGGCCAAAACCTGCTGGAGCACAGTGCAGGCTTCACCTCCCAAAGAGAATCAGAGGGGAGCAGCTCAACCAGCTGGCTTCTTGGAGCACATGGCACTGTGCATGACCGTTGGGTTCCCCAGTTGAAAGAATGCAGATAGTCCCATCACACAGATCTCCCCCCACCTTGAGTTTTACCACTGCCTTAGCCTAGACAGTCTTCTGTGGAGTTGCCACTGGGGTTTCAGACACCCACAAACAGGGCTGAGGGCTGCCCTAGTGAAACAGCTTGAGAGAAGTTAATGCAGTGCATAACTGCTCTGGGAAACCTTCCTTAAAGAGGGCTCCTGGGACAGCTGCCAGCTGGGGATTACCTGAAAAGTCATCTCCAACTGCACTGCACAGTTTGGGAACAGGAGACTCCAGAGATAGCACAGAGATGCCTCTGTGTAGATGGCCCTGGCCTGCTGCATACATCAGGACATCTATGAATGTTGGGGGGACAGAACTTCTCTTGGGCAGGAGGTGAAAGATCCCTGCCCAACCCACCAAGAATTGATCCCAGGAATGCCCTGTGGGGAGTCTCCCCACCAACACTCATCCACGTCACCATGCCCAGCATTGGATGCTGTCTCGTTTTGGCTAGTTCTCACATCCCTGCTCAAAAAACTATTTCCCTATAGCATTTTGTAAAATTCAAATCACCCCCCAACAGAAACATGGGAACCACTTTCCTGTATGGTAGGTAAGTAGCACTAGATATATACTATTTATAACAGCTCTGATTATCCTATTTTTAAATGTTTCTTGTTGGGGGGAAAAAAGAATTTGGACTCTATGCAATGTTCTGTAGAAGATGAAATTACCAACAAATACTGTTCTCCACTTGCACTGGGATAGTCGGAGCAGCAGAAAAGTAGTAGTATGCGGCTGGTACATCCGTTGATAATTTTTTTAAAATCTATTTATCTTTTATTTGTCTAACGTTAGATGGTTTGATCTGCATACTATCATATTTGACCTCACTCTGCATATAAATAATACCCAGGTTTTCACATGTTTAAGATCAGACATAATGTTCCTGCCTTTTCCTAGAATATTGTATACTTAAGTACTTGAAAAGTGACACATACTGTACATACCATGACAGACAATGAGTCTAAGACAGGGACTGACCTCTGACCTCTTGACAAAATATCCCAAACTTCCTTTTCTCATGACAATTTTGCATATTTGCGTTTAGAGAAAAAACATTAAAGAAAATAGATAATGGACCAAATTTTGTGCTGACTTACAACCTGTGTATTACCATTAAAATCATTGGAATTGCATGGGGCATCAGCAGCACAAAATATAGCCTGTGTTTCTTACAATTTCAGTGCAGTCACAGAAATTCAGGGACAGTACCTGGAATTTAAGCTGTTATGGCACAGTTCTTTACAAATAGACACTATCTCTAGAGGATCTTCCCATGCCCACAGTATGACATCTGCAGTACTGACGTTTATATTACAGTCTTTCTTCCCCGCCTGCCAGAGGGGCTCGCTTAGTAGACTATGCATCAGATTTGAAATACCTGACCTCCCTGGAACCCACAGACTCAGCTCAGCCCCTCAGTCCAGTAAGTTAGATTCATTCATTACTGTGCCGTTTACTGGGTTGTGAGTCTTTTAGCTGGAATCTTAAAAATAGAGGTTCGGTCTGCTTTGTTAACAATGCCAGTGCACTTTTCATAAAGGTTTGCCCCAATGTCCTTCACATAAATTTTCCTTCTCCCCTCTGGTCTGCAGGGCCGCTCGGGGGGGGGGGGAGGGCAGCAAATGGGGCAATTTGCCCACAGGGGCCCCGCGAGCCCTGGCCGACTCACCCGGCAGCAGTCCGGGTCTTCGGCTGCACTTCGGTGGCGGGCCCTTCAGTGCTGCCAAAGACGCGGAGCAAGTGAAGGACCCGCCACCGCCAAAGACTCGGAGCGCCGCCTGGTGAGTACAAGCGCCGCAGCGGGTGGCGCCTTTTTTTATGCCCTCTCCCCCGCTTTGCCCCAGGCCCCCTGAATCCTCTGGGTGGCCCTGCTGGTCTGTGACAGTTAGCTAGAGCCCTCCAACCCCAAAAGTGTGTGAACATCAGTGGTGCAATATGTAATTAAGTTTGAAGAGAATGTTAGGACTCTGCTGGTTGAAAATTGCTGTATGTGTATTTTTAAAAGATTATCTACAGGCCAGAATTTATTCAGTTGCAGTGCTGTATCCCAATCCCATTTGTAGCTGTTGGGGGTTGTGCCACCTGCACACAGGCCAACCTGAGCTGGCTCCTCTGCTAAACAGCCATTGTAGCCTCTGATACAATGACAGGAGAAGCAGCCTGAGGTAATGGACAATATCTATACTTCTGTAGCCTGAAGAGCCTTGAGTTCCCCAGACTGCTCGGAGCTCCATGATGTTTATGCTGAATGGAACCTCCAACAAGCTCCACAATTCACTCCTGTTGTTGTCCAAAAGAGGCACTAAACTTGAGGCATTCATCTTGAAAATTTCTGGAGGCACCAAGTTCAGAAAGGGGCGAGGATCTAGCAGGCTTCTTGTCCCTCACAATAGGTCTAGCCAAAACAGCCTGAGACAGGCTCACAGCTGATACCCACCTGGTCCCATATTTCTCTGTGCCTCCGTCAAGCAACTTTGTAGACCAATATAATCGAGAATGGACATGAAAAGGCAGGGAGCAGACCTATCAGGGTCCCCAGCTGCCTTGCCAAATACATCTGTGTAGCAGAAGGGCTGACATCATCTCCCAATATGTCTGTAATGGTTTCCCTTTTGGACAAGGGAACATTTAGAGTCAGGGAATGTGGCATTCACTGTAAATCCCAGGCAAGCTAAGGGCTAAAATGGATTTTTCTGTGTTTATCATGAATTCCAGTGCTTTTGGTAAATGTGAGAGAGACAGTTTTCAGAGTTTTTTTGACTCAGCTGCAATCAAGATGTTACTTAAGCAGATAGGCATCTTCTCTCATTAGCATGGTCATGTCTGTGGTCATGTTGCTGTCAAGGCCTGGTCTGGCAGGGACAGACTGAAAATCTCTGCTAGTGCCCATGAATGAATGTTCACGGGCCTGTATTTTTTGTGCCAGACAGTTTGTTTACATTGACCGTCCACAGGCACATCCACCCGCAGCTCCCAATGACTGCGGTTAGCCATTCCCAGCCAATGGGAGCTGCGGGAAGCAGCATGGGCCACTGGGAGCTGTGGGCGGCTATGCAAATGTAAACAAATTGTCTTGCGACCCACCAGCGGATTGCCCTGACAGGCCGCAGGTTGCCCACCACTGATTTAGGGTCCAGCTTCTTCCTAACTAGTCCCTTCAATTCAGCTATAATTTGACCAGTCTATAACCTCTTAATTTAAATTGAGTCTTTCAGCCCTTAAACTCCAGGGCTTGCAGTCTCCTTTTTCTGCCTATCAGTTTCTGAGAGGCAGCCTGGCATGGAGCTGTTGCCCCTTTACTATCCCTGGCCTTTCTGCCTCCCTTTCTAGTTTTGGTCTCCTCCCTTTACAGTTGGGCTTGTTTTCTTTATTGGTCATAGCTGTGTGTGTATCAACAACTGTAAGTTCCGGCAGCTGCGCAGGGGTGTGGTCAGCCTGATTGCCTGTAATAGCAGGAATGACTCTCCTCTCCCTTACTGTTCATACTCAGTATGGGGTTTGTAAACCCCATTACAGAGCCATTATCTGTTATTAACTCACCTGGAATCCCATGGTAAGCCAAATATGATATACAGCGCATTATTACATTGCTGCTCAATGCGTTGTGCAACAGTTCAGTTTCAACAGCTCAAGAGTTGAATAGGTATCCACTGGCCAGAGTTAATCTTTCACATTTCTTTGAAATAGTTCTGCACTAACTTCAATTCAGATCAAGAACAATAAGAAGTCTCGGGTGGTTTCTGGTGGTTCTTTTTCATTGTTTTCTGTTTTTAAGGCAGATTTCTCTGTCCCTCCATATGCACGTCTGTAAAATGGAGCTAATACTTCCTTCCTGACAGAGTTGGTGTGACCTTTAATTCAGTAATGTTTGTAAATCAATGTTTGTTGAAAGGTGTTATATAAGTACAAAGTGTCATTATACAATACACAACCAGCACATGATTGTATATAATGCAAATGTCCTTCCTTCTTCTTTAAAAAAAGATACACAGTACACACATGGCATGCCAGAGCTTCAAGAGATTTAAGTTGTGAGACTCTAAGATTACTAAGCTACAGAGTTTGGAGAACAGAATTTATATGAGGCATTTGCTAAACTTAAATCCACCGGTCTTTTAACAACACTAAAAAGACAGAACAAGAACAGAATAAAAAGAAAGAATATGGAGCAATGCAGCATGCTAAGGAAAAGTTAATTTTTTCCATCAGACTCTTTTGTGTGCCAAATTATTCTTTAATGTAAAGCCTCCTGCACTTTTACTTAAACAATGTACATAATTATGGACTAGCTTACCACATTCAAACATGGAACACTCTGTTTCTACTCTCCCCTGGGTTTGGCAGGGAGTACGATTTCTAAGCATGAGAAGCCTGTGGTAGGCCTGGAATCTACAGGATAGAGTTGAAATACCAGAGTAATTAACTATAGGTTAATCGTATTTACTGCAGCTCTGTTGTTACAGCTTCTCAGACAAAGGCTAAACTCAGGAAAACTAAAAAGAAACAGATCTTCATAGCTGATTTATTGGTAATGTAATTAGGATGAGGGAGAGAATCTAATTACCAAGTATTCTCACTTCTCTCACCCCCTCCCATTACTGATTTAAAGAGGAAGCTACTAGTGTAATAACTACTTTCTAGTTTACTTTACTTCTTAACACTGCAGTTGTTAAAACAGCTTCAGTGTTTTCTCAGCTGCATTTTTATGTCAATACTAAGAATCCAATGAAACAGTTTGTACATGTCAGAGAAAAGTAAGAGGTGGAGGAGTTAATGTGAAAACACCCCCAAAATATTTCATATGAGCAAAAAAATTTACCTGAGGCTGGAATTTGATTTAGAAGAGTCCAGAAGAACAGGTCATGCATGGGACCATCCGTTTACTTCACAGAATTACATATACAAAAGCACTGAATGAGTGCCAGAACTGTTTGCCCTCCGGTCTATCCCATGCAAATATATAATTGTGATGGGAAACAGAGGCACTTTAAATGTACAGTTAAAACCTTGTGTTTATTTTAGATTGTGATATTAAGATATGCATGTCTTAATCTACAAGAAAAAGACAAGTTATAAAATGTGAGGCCAAATTCTGCTCTCGGCAGGCAATGGCCGGTCTGTGACTGAATTCGAAAAAGGCAGAATTAGACCTACTGTTAATAATTATCATTACACTAGTAGCTGAAAGCCTGTGCTGTTGTACAGGTGTAATTCATAAAGTTATGTGAGTAAAAAGGCCAAAATTGATTGAGAACTTAAAAATTGAACAATAACAGATTGCAAACCCCAGTGATGATTGAACTGGTGATACTCTAAAGAGAAAGAGAATTCAGCCATGCTTTTAGCTGTTTCTGTCGCTTCGTGGTGACTTGACAGGCATTTTAGGCTTCAGAGTGACATTTGGGTTTAACATGTGTATGCTGGTTGTGGTGTTGTGTGGGTAGTTGTGTTGATTTGTGTAGTGCTGGGAGAGTTTGTGAATTTGTTCAGGTAGCAAATGAGGAGTGTGTGCGCTCTGGTGAGGGGCTAAGCTAGGTGTATTTGGGGTTATTGTGTATACTGGCTGTTTTTGTGGAGGTGGTTGTGTTGATTTGTGTGTAGGGAGGTTGTTCTGGGAGATTTGTGTCAATTTGTGCAGGTGGCAGTTGGGCATTTGGGGTTGGCATTTTGGGCAAAGTAATCCGCCATTTGTACAGTCTTCTTCATACAACCAATGAAATTGTTGCACGCAAATTAGCTGTAGAGTAAATGTAGTGATTGCTTGAGTTACCTCTGATATCACAATGGTCTAAGACACTTGGCATGGCATCAATACATGTCTTACTGTAGCTGTGGAATGCTTGAGTGTAATTCATAAGTCAAAATGGCTGAGTACCTAAAAATTGGATAGTGACAGACTGCAAAACCCAGTGATCATTCAGCCTGGTGATATTCTGAACAAAAAGAGCTCTCCGCCATGCTAGTAGCCATTTCCATTGCTTCACATTGACTCAACAGACATTTTAGGCTTCAGAGTGCACACAGAGTAACATTCCTGGAATCTTATTATATAGACTATATAGCAATAATAATAATTAATAATACTTATAAAGCACTTTCCAACCCCAAGAACAGAGCACTTTACAAACTAAGTACAATAAGAATAATGAAATAACAGTAACAATACTTAGCACTCATCTAGTGCTCTCTAATTTCATAACACACAAACTAGGCCCCATTCCAACAGACCCGTATAACTATGAGCAATTTTATTAACATGGGGCTGAGCTACAAAGACACAATCTTTATCCAAGCGTTTCCAGACTTCAGAGATGTTTGGGCATGGAATTTCAGTTTGCACTCCTGTCTGATACAGGGATTTATTAATTAATTAATAAGTACAGTAAGCACCGCCATTTAATTGCAGCCAACTAGGATGGGGGGAGGGGGAGGAAGGGACTCAGCCATTGTCTCACAGCACCCAGCAGCATTACAAAGTTGTTTCAAAGGGAAGTAAAGAAGAACACCATATCCATCTTTATTTATTGCTATGAGTTGTATTCATTATATACCAATTACGCTGTATTCATTATTGTGGGTTCTACATTTTCTGAAAGCCCCCAGAGTGCACTGTATGGGTATTTATTGTTGCTCTTCTACATTTAAATAAATTAATATTCTCTCTCTTCCTCTACATGCTCTGATAGCCCTCATCACCATAGGATCTGGGTGCCTCCCAATTAAATAAAAGATAAACAAAATGCTCTGTCCCATTTCCACCTACAGGAGTAGATTGAAAGGTAGTAGAATTTTGTTCCCATGTGTGTAAGACTGTGTGATGAGCTTGTTGTGGGAAAGTTAATCTGAAGAAAGGAATTTTTCATTTGCATCTGAAAGCAATGAGGTCATGGCTGCTCTTATCTCTTGTGGGAGGGAGTCCCATAACCTAGCTCCAACTCCCAAGAAAACTCTGCGCTGGTGCTCACTCCTACGGGTTGACAGTTTCATTGTTCCAGTGGAACATAGGTGTCACTGGAGGTCATGGCTGTGGTGTTATCTCTCAAGTAGCTAGGGTCAATCCCCTGGAGGGCTTGAATATGAAGATGGAAACCTTGAACTGGACTTCACATTCACTAGGCAGAAGGGGAGGAATGTGGAGAGAGGGGCCCCAGAATTTCTACTCCCCCATGTTGCTGCGCAAAGAGGATTTAGATTGGGAGAATGCAGTTACCCAAGTTGGAAGTTGGCCAGGACATTGGGGCTAACACACCTGAATTAGCAATGTTCGTGATACGCTTGTCAGAACTCGAAAACATGAATACTGAAGACAGCAGTTCTTACACTGTGACAAGCAGTTAGCTTTGTAGGTTAGCCTTCCTTGTTATAGGGATCTAAATGATGACATGGTATATTAGCTGTAGAGGAGTCACACAGATGAAGAGATAATAAACCATTTGGTTAATTAGACAATTAATAAAAAAACATTGTGTAAGAATATTTTGCACAACCGTAGACATGATTGCCATTCAGAAAAAGGAGTGATGAATCTCAGAAGGGTTATGCTCATTCACTCCAGGTTCCCATTCCCTGTGCCGGCTTCTACGGATTTCAAATAATCAAATCCAGGTGAAAGTTTAGGGCCATACGTAGCCTTCCCTTGATCCTCGATCAGTATGAGCTGAAAGTGTGGACTGAGGGCAGCACGTATTGAGGGCAGCATGTATCCCTTAGGGCACAGTGGTTTCCAATTCTGATGTTCTGCACAATTGATGATCTGTCAAGGTCCAGGAGAGCAGAGCACTGGAATCAAAATCTGTCATGTGGATCTCAGAGGAAACTTTGGCCCTAAAGCAGAAGTGTCAAACTCCTTTTGCGGAGGGCTGGCTTACATTGTTAATTATGACTCTGTGTGCATAGTTAGGCTGTACATTACCCTCAATCCACACCTGAATTCCCACAGTTGTCAATGGGAGGTTTGCCCACAAATCAAGGCTAGAATATGGCTCCTATGCAGAAACTAAACTTGTAGGGCAGATGCTGCCTGGCTCTTCACAGGTGTGCAGTTGGGGAGCAGAGAGAGCACAGACAGACCATCCCACCATTGCATAGCCCACCCAAGGCCCAAGTAGGATCACAGCCATTGCACACTGGGATTGCAGTGACTCTTCCATCCCTACTATTCTGAGGTCAGGTGAGTCCCCAGAGGGAATGGAGATAGGGCGATAGGTCTGCTTCCTAGTGATTAACAGCCATACAGGAAGAGTAAGCTGCACCCCCTCCAAGAGATGTAAGTAGCTGGTACACAATCTCTGTAAACCCAAAAGCTCTAGGATACTCCTAGTGCAGCTCTGCATCACCACTCCCTATAGACTCAGTGGCACAATCACGCCTACAATAACACTGTTGCATTCAGCATCACTCAAGTAGGGGAAATGATACAGAACATTATTAAGACTACCACTGTTTCTGTCCTTCACCTGGTTGGCCATTTACATGTGCAGTTACTACCTGCACAAATTAGGTATGCAATCAGGTGCTTACATTATTTGAAAATCTGGCCTTTAATGAGTCATCATTATTCATTTCTAGTTAGGGTCTTTTCCTGCACTCATCAGTGTGGTATGTGAGTGCATCTATGGTCTCAGAGTTAACCCACTGAGGTGAATGGTGGCTGTTCACACCAACCCTGGAACTACATCTGCTCCTGTGAAGAAGATTATCTTAAAAATTGTTAATCTATAAAATGATTTTTAATTAAAGTTTGCATTCTTCAGTATCTAATCTGTCACATGGGCTGGATAAGTATACCAAGCAGAAGGCGGCTGATCTTGTGTTAAGGCACTACACTTGAACTCAGCAGATCTGGTTTCAGTGTCCTGTTCTGCCACAGATTTCCTTTGTCTGACCTTGAACATGTCACTTAACCTCCCATCTGTAAAATAAGCATAATAATTCTTCCCTCTTCCCACTGTGTCATGATCAGTGGAACTGGAGTTAGAAGACCAATGTTCCCGAGAGGGGCTGTTATTGAGGGAACACCAATGGAACAGGAACCTATCTAGATGGGAGGTTAGTCTGGAAGCAACTCAGCCAAATGGACAGAGAAGTCCACAGGGTTTAAGAAAGTTTTACTGCATTCAGCTTCATACTTTGTGAATGAAACATGCACCTCTTCTCAGCCTTGTCTATTTACATTGTAAGCTCTTTGTGGCAGGGACTCTCTCTTTCTATGTGTATGTACAGTACCTGGCAGTGGGGTCCTGAATTTAGTTCAAGCCTCTAAGCACTGCTGTAATACAAATAATAAATAACAATGAAGCATGCTGCAAATTGGACTCACCTGTTCTAAAGTTCATAATGTTAACATGGTTCTTCACTGACACACCAAAGTTATGAGCAATATCATTTCTACTAGACATCAGTTAAGCAGAAGTTCTTCCATGTAGTTCTGTTCCCTTTAATGTTAACTTTATAATAAACCTGGAAGGAGAGTCTATTCCCCTCACTAAGTCAATTTTTCCTCCACTTACCAGAAAACCAGAACAGAAAAAGAAATAGCAAAAACAAGGCATCATCTGATACATAGTAGATGAGTACTTGATTCAATTAATATACATTAATGTAGGTGAAAATGAAGCCTTTTAATGAAATCCCCATACAGTAGCTACTTCATTTTGTCTGAGTATTAGATTTTTTTTTTAATTGTCCAATGTGATATAGAGTATCAGCCAGGATTTTACAAAATATTACCCACTAGTGATTATGTAGATACACAGGCCGGGAAACTTAATTTGTCCTGTTTGCATTTAACTTGCTTTCCACAAATTCCTGCCACAAATATTTCAATGAAGGGACATGATTTAACCTGAGTGTGACCTGCGTCGGTTGGCCCACCGAGCCACTGGGGGGCGGTGAGGAGCTACTGTCCCACTGGCTGGCCTGTGTCACACTGTCTGTCACTAGGGAATTAGCGGAGGGAGGGACACAGGCAGGGGAGCGGCGGCGAGAGTCTATAGCACTATCGGGATTCTGCTACCCGAGGCGAGATGGCCAGGGTAGGGGAACGCAAGCCCACGCAACTCCACTGCGTTCCAGCCCAGGGCTCTGACAGTGGCAGGGCGAGGGTCCCGCCACTGGGTCAGCGGTGTCCCTCCACAACACGCTGACCAAATAGACTCAACGCACTGTGCAGTTCTGTCCCTGGGCTCCTTCCTACCTGCTCCCTTGAGCAAGTCCCTCCGGTCCTTCCAGCTCATCTGGGTACTCAGCTGCTGGCAGCTCCAGCTCCCCCTCCATCTCAGGCTCCTCCAGGTACTCAGCTGCTGGCAGCTCCAGCTCCCCCTCCGCCTCAGGCTCCTCCAGTTCCTCCGGGTACTCGGCAGCGGGCAGTCCTGGTAGCCCCAATCCTTCCTCCAGGTCAGGTTTCCCCTGGTCCAGGGCCTCCCCTGGACCAGCAGCAGGGTCTGAAGGGAACAGCCAGTGGTCTGCATCTGCCTCCCTTCCTGGTGCTGCCCTGACTGGGCTAAGGGCCCCGCCCTTTGTACTTCCTGTTCCACCCCTCCCCTTCCGGGGGGTGGAGTAAGCTTGGTCTGGCCCCGACCCCTCAGGCTGAGAGAGTGGCTCTTTACCCTCAGGTTCAGAGAGACGCCACCCTGGTCCCTACACTGAGAATTTCAGCAGCAGTTAGTTTCACATTATAGTAACTTTAGTTCATTGACAATTGTAGAGAAGTGTAATACTACATTTCTGGTTTATGACATTAAAGACAATAACCTCATGTGTATGTGTGTGTTGGGGAACTATAATGCCTAAGATATTCAAAACTAGATTGGGTGATAGGGTTGCCAATTTTGGTTGGACGTATTCCTGGAGGTTTCATCATATGACCTAATCTTTAATTCCTGGAGTCTCCAGGACAATCTTGGAGAGTTGGCAACCCTAGCCGAAGCCCTAGCAAATACGCTCTAGGGAACAATCCTGCATTGACAGAGAGAGATACTAGAAGACCTAATATGTCTTTTCCATCTCTGACTTCTATGATTCAATGAACTACTTTTTAAAGATAGTATATGTTTTTTAATGATTTTGAGTCCTGATCCTACCACCCATTGTAAGAGTTTCAATAAGTTTGTTTCCCTGCCTAATTCTGCCCTCAGATATGTATTTTATTATATCTAATGGTCTGGGTGCCCTGGACAATCTTTTAAAAATACATTAAATAAATGAAAAATCCCATCAAATTCCCTCCCAGATCAACTCAAATAACCCAGCAACTACATAAACAGAAACTAACTGCCCCTTCATATAATCCCTGGAGTCCTACAGCATCATTACACAACCCTACCCAACACCCATCTCCTCACAGACATGGAGAAAAGATGAGCCGGGCAGTGCATCCTGGAAGTCTGATGAACTCAGGCTGTAACAGACTTAAAGAGTTGCAAAAGCCTGGGGTCCTAATGGAGATTGCCCTACCAGCCATCCCTTCTCTGGGCTTCAGCTCAGCCACTCCACTGACCATAGCTGAGGCAGCATTGCAATGAGGAGAGAGGCTGTCTCTTAGGATATGTCTACACTGCAATTAGACACCCGTGGCTGGCCCATACCAGCTGACTCGGGCTCGTGGGGCTCGGGCTAAGGGGCTGTTTAATTGCAGTATAGACGTTCAGTCTTAGGCTGGCGCTGGGCTTTAGGACCCTGCAAGATGGGAGGTTCCCAGAGCTTGAGCTGCAGCCCAAACCCAAACATCTACACCACAATTAAACAACCCTGCCTTAGACAGAGCCCCACATGCCTGTGTCAGCTGGCATGGCCAGCAGCATGTGTCTCATTGCAGTGTAGATATACTCTTAGATAGGTGGTTGAAGGCCATTTAGGGCTCCGTTGGTAAGAGTCAGTTTACAATCAATCCTGAAACCAATAGACAACAGGGAACAGATCAGAGAGCACGGGTTTTATATGGTCACAAAAAGAAACTTTGCTTAACATGCAGGTCACCAAATTCTGCACCACCAGCAGTTTCCTCATAAATTTAAAATCTAGTCCCAACTGCCTAGATCCCTAAAAGATGGAGAAAGGCCAACTATCCATGGATGTACATGCTTCTCCAAGGTCAAAAACAGGTCCAGTGGTTTTTACCCCTTTGTATCTAATGGAGCTAGCAACCAACTTCTATGTTTATCAATGTCATGCATTCGTCAGCAGAAGTCCAGAAATAATGTCTGTTACCCAACGAATGCTACAGAAGCCACGCAGCAACCAAACAGAGCACTAAACATTGGTTTGGGATCCATTTACATGAACAGCTCTTGCTTCTTTACTTGTGTTTGTGATGCCGATAAATCAAGTCTGTAGGCATCAGCTAAGCACTGACAAATTCATAGCTGGAAACCAGAACAGCTCACTGATATGTTAATATTGCTCAAGATAGTTCTTAGACTTGTAAGAATGTGTTTAGTGTTTAGAGTCTAGAAAAGGTATGTAAATTGCTGCATGCATTAATCTTACTTTTAATGTCTGCATTGCATGCTACAATTTAAAATATACATTTGTTTTATAATTGTAAAAATGCCTGCTCTGAACTTGTGAACTTAGACAGACAGAGTGGGTCCTCCCACTCGACCAGGTAAACTGTCAAAATTAAGTGGGCCATTGTAGGACAAAAGCTTTGCTGATTGCCCCATCCACCCATTGAGAAATAGGTGCAGAAGGCCTGTCCCTTTGGTTTGAATGCTGGAAGAGGGAAATAAAGATATTGGACATGAAGAATTTTCATCTCATTGCTGTTTGGACTCTTACAAGGGCTGGAGCTAAGAAACAAAAAGCAGAGACGCCCCCACCCCACACCCCCACCCTAGGGTCAACCTGGGTTAAGCCCTGGAAAGACATTCAGTTCTGACAGATTACTACAACTCTGTCACCTTCACCTTTTAGAATCATAGACCGAACTCATTTGTGCATATAGGTTGCCTGCTTTAACCTGTAAAGAACTCTTGTCATTTCTTTTTCCTAGTTAATAAATCTTTAATTCGTGTACTATAGGATTGGCCACCGTTGTTGTCTTTGGTGTGAGATTGAAGGTACAAATTGATCTGGGGTAAGTGACTTGGCTCTTGGGATCGGGAGCAACGTAAACATTTTGGGATTTTTTGGTGTAAGTGACCATTTTATGACTAAGTCCAGCTTGTCTGGGTGGCAAGATAGTCTGGAGACCCCAAGGGGACTATCTGTGACTCCATGGTAAGACTGTTGCAGTGGTTCGGGAGTTCACATTCATTACTGGGTTGGTAAAATCTAATTATAGAACAGGCCACCAGTTTGGGGTGGCTGCCGTACTTTTGATAGTCTGCCCTGAGTCTGGCACTCCTTGTCGTGAACCACTCCAGACAGCATGACCGCATTCTCATGTGTTATTTTGTTTCTTTCCACAGTACCTTTAACTTTCTAATCATCTTGTCTGCTGGAACATCTGCCATTTGACAGGGCTAGTTGTAGGGTGACCAGATAGCAAGTGTGTAAAACTGGGACAAAGGTGGGGGTAATAGGCATCTATATAAGACAAAGCCCCCAACATTGGGACTGTTCCTATATAACTGGGATATTTGGTAACCCTAGTTGGTCGTCATGTTACAGGGAAATACACAGTACGCTCTCTCATGGAAACGTTATTAATTTATTATTCATTATTGCCGCTGTTGTTGTTTGTATTACTGTAGCACTTAGGAGCCCTAGTAATGGACCAGAACCCCACTGTGCTAGGTGCTGTACAAACACAGGACAAAAAGATGGTCCCTGCCTGGAGGAATTCACTATCTAAGTAACTTGATTTTTCCTCTTTCGTGTTTTGTTGTTTCTCTACATCTAAAATAAAAAGTCAGTCTCCCTGGCAGTATTTAGTTCCTCTTTGCGTATGGAAACACATACTTCTTTGAAATGCCACATAGGATTTGGATGGCCCAATCCATTATTGCCTGGATGCAGTATGCATGGACAAAGTTACCCCTTGTTCTGTGATAAGTTACAGCACTCCCACTAACATATTGGCAAAATACCAGTGTTCCCATTGAGTATTCTGGTGATAATAAAACTTTACACTGTTCCTGATTTTCACACTTTCCTCTGAGAAAAGGTAACAAGAGCATGCTTCTGTGATTCCTTTAGTCCAGTCTCCCTCACCCCGACCCTTCCACTGACACTAAAGGATGCAGGCTGCTGGGGTGGGAGGTTGTTAATGGCGTTTTTCTTCCCACCCTATCCAAAACATGAAAAAGGGCACTCTAAGAAAAAGGTACAGTCTAATACAGTAAAATTGCCCAAGGGAACATTTAACTTGCTCTTTACTTGTGTTTTAGGCAACTGTTTGCTGTGTTATTTGATGGAAAGCATATTTACCTTGGCAATTTCAGCCACCCTGTGATACACGTGCTGGAGAATGGTATAAGACACCTTCACAAAGAAGAACCCCCTTCCACCAGAGAAAATCTCAGCTTTTGCACTTCTTGCTGTTATAAAAAGGAAATATATATATATATTGCTTGGGGGAGGTGAAGGGGGGAACACTAGGATAGGCAACGTTTTCCAGGTTTTTGATAATGATCAGGGGGAAGGAACAAATTTTATTGCGGCACATACACATCTGTACCTTTCCTCTCTCCCTCCTCTCTTATTTCAGTTTAGAAATTAATGGGAAGAAGATGCTGTCACCGTTTCAGGGCAATGACAGTATGAATTGTCATAGATGCATAAAGGTTAATGGTCACATATGGGGCAACGGTATGCACAGCACAACAGATAGTTGTAATGTGTCAGTTCTCCTCTCTTCTGCCATCTTGTTATTGCTGTCAGAATACAGCAAAGGCCGGTAGTACAATGTTACAAAGAGGGAGCCATGAAAATTCTTGCTGTTACAGATCAGTTTTTTCTGCAAACTAAAAGGTACACCTTTCTGCACACACTATTTTGTTTTCTAGGCACAACCATTTTCTTGCCTGAATCCTATCCAGGTGCCATTTTGCAGCCACGAAAGGCCTTCATTTCCTTTTGAAACTCTGGAGAATATAGCATTTAATGTGACTTATAGAAACAGATGACATAGTAAGCCAGAAATTTAAAGATAGAGTTTATGAAAACGTATGTTTAAAATACATACCTGAAATCTCAGGGCACCTACAGTCCATAACAAATGGTTTCATTATTAGGTATAACATGTTTCACTGAATGTCATGTAAATGCTAATAACTCTATGAAAACTTAATAAAACAAGATTGCATAGGACAAGATTCTGACCTAATTTGTGGTGGTGTTATTATTTGTATTGTGTCATATAGGAACCCCAGTGGTAGGCCAGGACACCACTGGGCTAGGCACGGTACAAAAACAGAAGAAAAATAAGGTCTATGCCCCAAAGATCTCACAATCGAAATAAAATTTGTGCGATATAAATCTGGAGTAATTCCAATTAAATTATTCTAGATGTACATTAGTGCAACTGAGATTAGAATCTGGTCCCATTTCAACTCATTTTACTATAATAAGAGAAGTGATATACACCTCATCCTACACTACAGATGAATTAAAATAAAAATGCCTAGTGCCTGTGGGCATTCTCACATGCCATGGTCATAGAGGCATTAGAAATACTGTAGACTATTAGATAAGATTGATCAAGAGATAGACACTCTCACTCCAGAGTAGAGTGAGCTGCCATCTCGAGACATCAGCAGTTGCCCTGCCCCTGGTATAATCCTTTGCACCTGTTCAACAGGCCACCATTCTAACTTGGTAGCATTTCATGCCCATTTTGCACTAGTGTAAATGCCTCTGTGGTACTTGCATCTGAAGAAGTGAGGTTCTTACCCACGAAAGCTTATGCTCCCAATACTTCTTTTAGTCTTAAAGGTGCCACAGGACCCTCTGTTACTTTCTGTGGTACAAGGTAATTGGGTGCACATACTAGTGTTTGCTCCCAAAGGGAAAGCTGTTTCATAGCAGTTTCATTAGTGGGGAGGGATAGCTCAGTGGTGAGCATTGGCCTTTTAAACCCAGGGTTATGTGTTCAATCCTTGAGGGGGCCATTTAGGGATCTGGGACAAAAATCTGTCTGGGGATTGGTCCTGCTTTGAGCAGGAGGTTGGACTAGAAGACCTCCTGAGGACCCTTCCACGCCTGAGATTCTATGATGCTGAAGCACCCAGTCCTAAAATTTTTGAACGAAAGAAATGTTTGACGATATGATGACCACATCACTCCTACTCAGTTGAGAAGTGAGGAGGACAAAATTCCTCTCTTCTCTGAAATGCTGACTATATGGCTGCCTGGTCACCCAAATCAATCAACCCATCTTGTTTCAAACCATCGACCCCATGCGGAGGTGGCATTTTGTTTCCAACTTTGAACAAATGATGGTGTTTAGATCTGCCACATCTCTGAGTTTTTCATTGTTCTGTCAGCTCCTATTGTAAAATGGTGATTAAAAAAAACTTAGCAGCAGAGAATCTGATCTAAATAATTGCTCACGTAAGGAAAATGGCCTGTCTCAGTATTTTATTATATTTTTAGCCAAAAGATGTTAAAGTCTGACAGCTTCTTGAGTAGTCTGTATGTGTGAACTCACTTCAAAGTTCTATCTGAGGTGGCGCCAATGGAGTAAGCTCAGCTGAGGATCTTAATCATTATAGTTATGTGTACGTCCATTTTAAAACTTCCTGGAATTCAGAGTAGTACAGTATGTACATCTTTAATTTAATTACTATTTATTATTTATCATCTCTTCATAAGCCTTGGAGCTTGGAGTCTTTAAGAATTAGACGTGTACTACTAAGATATGCAGCACACAGTATAACAGCTTAATCATTCTCTTTCTGATATTTTTATTATTCCCTTTTCCCTCTAGTATATTCTTCCCAGCATTAACCTCACATAAAGTAATCCTCCTGTGGGAGGGGGAGCAGGTATATCATGGGTCGTCTCACAGCCAAACCCTAACCCCACAGTACTTTAATCAGCAGGATAAGACTTACCATACATTAAGCAAGAGTACATGGGCCCTAGGCAGCCTGAGCTGCTTTTGTCCTCCCAACTACTGTTCCTTATCACAGAGCAAAATGACTCTTCTCCCCAGCATGGCTGCAATCCAGAAACACAGTGCATCTGATGTGTGCTCATTTCCATACATCATCAATGCTGGGGATTCAAACAGTGGTCGCAGAGCAGAGGGACTGTAACACTCATTCTAAATTGCTCACTGCATCTTCAAAGAGCAAAAGAACGCTGTTCCAGTGCTTCTAAACATAAATGACAGGATGCCGTGCCTATCAAAATTCACTTCAGTGATCACACCATCACTGGAGGGATTATTGCAGATACATTACTCTGGGGCTTTGGCATAAGGCTTTTGAATAGTTTGTATAGACTGGATGGACAGATGGATGATTATTACATATCATTCAAACCACATAAGGGATATTTTGCATATTTTTTCAATGCAGTGTATGTAGTGTAGAGTAATAAAATGGCTAGTGTGGATATGTGCTGCTGCCCTCTATTGGATGGAATCAGAGCTGAAGTTCCCAGTGGCCATAACATGCAAGACAAACAAAGTCTTACAGGGTTGAGTGATGGGTATAATATAGTACATATATTCCAGTGGGAAATATCTCTAAAAAGGCACCAAACTCAGGACTTTCCATGAACCTTTTCTGATTTCTTCTTTTTCAATCCACTGAAAGTTCATACATCTTGGGTCTCACTTTGAATGTCTGGGTTCAAATGAATCCAAAAACTCACCGTGAAACTCATTAGAAACTGCTATGTTTCACTGGATTTCATGTTCAAACCATGCAATACCAGGAATTGCATATGACGTTGATGCAAACACCATAAATTGGCCAACTTTTGCTCAAAACTCAGCCCTGGTCCTAGTTTTTAACAAAGTTCAAAACCAGGCAAGATTTGCATGGTTTTAGGTTTCAAACCTCTCTAATAACATTAACAACATTCAGCACTAATAATAGTGCTTTACAAATTAACTAATTAATCCTCACAACTACCTTGTGAGACAGGCATTATTATTATTCCCATTTCACAGATGGGGAAAGTGAGTCAGAGTGGTTAAGGAACTTGGCCATGGACAGAGTCAGTGGTAGAGCCAAGATTAGAATTTGGAAGTTCTTGGTTCCCCAGTCTCAGCCAAAACATCTAATCATCTCATCACATACTGTTCCTAAAAAAACAGCAGCATTAACTGTATTGACTGTAAACCTCAATGAAAACCAAATCATCCTGACCAGAAAACAAGAAAACAAAAACCCAACAACCCTATTTGTGTATCAGAGAAATCAGTCAGTATAATAATTTTAACTGTTTCAGCATCCTGAAATTGTTGTGCTTGTGTGTTTGATCCAAACTGTCGAGCATTCCCAGCAGCTAATATCATGAAGACATGGGGTGTTCCTAGAACTCAGCAGCACAACAGAACTCACCCAAATGTTATTTCTCAACACTGAAAAACAGAATAAGCTGGATCAACTTTGAAAAACCTAGAGTCTAAATTTTGCCCTAAATTACACCCGATGCCACTACAGCATGTAATTTATGGTAGATTTTGGCCAACTCCTCTTCACTCAGCAGGGCATTTTGCTTTTGTTACATGACAATGTAGTAACATACAACAGAGTTTCCTGTTATAACACATTTTATTTCCTTTTTGTTACTCTATTTGGCTAAAAGGAATATAACGTGAACAGAAGTGAATGCGCCCCTTTAGCTTGAATCATTCCTTGTATATCTCTTTGGTGAACTGTAATACTCATGAATGTGAGAGACTGGAGCACTTGTTTAAAAAAAAGAATCAGGTGAGGAGGGCACTTTACAACTTTCCCATATCCCTCTGCCAATCCACCCAAATGCTGACCTAAAGGAAACAACTCCACTCTTCTGAGCTATGGTTTCCCGTAAGCAGAAACTCTGAGTCATGCTAAAATGTGCCAAATTGTGCAAAGTTAGTAGGACCCTGTTTTCTCAAGAGTTTCAAAGATATCATCAAGCTCTTGGGAAAAGGGGGAGCGATCCATGATGTGCTCCTAGCCTCAAGTGTTTCTGTAGATATTGTTTCATTTCAGTCTACTCCATACGGGTACCTTGTTCATCGTTTGAGCAGGCTATTAGGAAGGCAAAAGTATCTTTCTTCTGTTTGAGAGCAAGTTAGATGAAAAACTGGCCTAAGCAGTGTGCCAGACATTATTTCTTTCTTTCTCCTCTGGGGCTCAGCTTCATTTCAGCTCTGACCATTTTACTGCAATGCTCTGATAAGTATAGAGGTGGCAAGATTCAGCATTTCCCTGAAATAAAGGAAATGACTGTTTTTCTGAGAACATGTGCTTGCCTAAAGAATTCAGGGGCTATAGCTTTAGTCCAGATTGCTAAAGAAGAGTCATAGCACCTTCAAATTAAGTGTCCTTATTCCTTAATGGTCACTGCAGTGCACTGTAACATCATATACCACCATGTATTTTGGGGAGCCCCATTTTTTAGTGAAAATGCCGGTTATTCTTTCACCACTTCCCCCTCCCAAACTCACCCCAGCATAATGCCATTTCTTCTTTTCCTTTAAAGCTGGGGAATCATTCATTACAGTGAAAGATAAATATCACTGGTTAGAGAAAGACATAATGATAGATAGCAGGTTTCTCCACACAGTTCTACCAAAGCACTTCTGGCATGAATGGAAAGATTCCTGCTGTTCCAGTCTTGGGACCAGAGATTAGAGTAGATCAAAATAGGAGGTTATCATCACAGGTCCTTACATCACTTGGTGAGGAGGCCTTGCATCATCTTGTGGTGTTGGGATGCAACAAGGGGAAGACAATGAGGACAAGGGAAGAAATGTTTCTGAAAGGACTTCCTGTCCCCAAGCAGTAGGTTATGACCAGCTAAGCAAAAGCAAGTGCCTGTATGTACCATCTGTGCAGCTGGAAACATCCCTGGTGCTGTCTGTCACCATTTCTTTAAATCCATTATTTGGACTTGGCAATGGGCGGGCGGGGGGAATCTGATAAAAACAAATAGAGGTGAGGGCTTCTTTCAGGGGAAATGTTGAAATTCCTGGTGCAATTTTCTGGCTGGGCATCAGAACCTCTTCAGCCAGACACCAGCATCCCCTGATGCTTCCTCTCCAGGTTGCCCTGTTGTGTAAGTCCTCTGTGATTGTGAGCTAAGAGTGGAAGAAGAGGGGCATCCCTCCCACTGCTAATAGCAGGAGAGGGGGAGCAGTGTCCCCAAGACTCCCCTTTATTTTAACCCCAACTGGGGCTTTCTTGAGCACAGACAGATCATGCAAAAGTGTAAGGAGCTATTTGTAATGCAGACAAATGTCCACTTGGGCCTACTTTAGGACTATCAAGCTTTTATGACCTAAGAGATATCTGAACACTGATTGCCAGAGGTGAATGACTGGGGCTTTAAGCCACTATACCAGCTGCATCACAGATTCTATCCTCCTGATTTGGAGGCAGACAAGAGCGAGCCAAAAGGCCATTTGTACTTCTTGTGAAGCACTAATTTGCTATTGCTTTATTTATTATCTGTAACAATTTCAAATGGACGTAACTGCCCTAAGTACACTATGGTTTCATTCATCTCAACTGAGGTTCCAGAGGACAATTCCATTAAGTAGAACTGGAACTCATTTCTGAAAGGATTGTGACTGAAAGACTGAAATATGATATCCCTCCACTGCAGAGCAGTCTCTTCAGGTCACTGCTCAAGGCCATAGACACAGCAGTGTGAGGAGAAGGCTGTACTATTTAGCCATCAAAACAAACTTTTGCCTCCAGCCTTCTTAGTCTTTCCACTTTAATAATCTATATAGAGTATTTAAATAGCACCAACCAGGATAGCATCTATTGTTGTGTGAAATAATAAATTTTGTTCATTCTGTGGGGCCTGATTTTCAGCTGGCATAAATTTGTATAGTTCCATTGACTTCAGTGGATCTACATCAATATGCACCCAGCTCGGGATCTCACCATGTATTTTAAATAAAAATACCATTTATTTCTCTAAGTTTGAGTACAAGGGTGAGAATTTTAGGGGTTAAATAATATAAAGTCTGAAGTTAGGGCATCAGGTTCCTTGACTACTGAAACCCAGACAGGATTTTTTTTTAACACAGTACTGTTTGACAAAGGTGTCATGTGATATTAAACATGATCTCAAATCTGTGAACACCGACCTTTGCCCCTCCTTTCAAATCTGAAATGTAGATTTGGCTTGGATACAAAATCCCGTCGACAGACCAGCACTGAAAGTTTGCACACCAGTTTGAATTGAAATGGTACAATGCTGGGGTCAGTGTAACACAAAACACTGGGGCCACTAGACATAACACAGACGCTTTATTTCTAAACACCATTATAGTAGTTAGCCATCCCATCCCCCCAAGTCTCAAATGGACATGAACCTTCATTTAATCTTTTCAGGCAATTTTACAATCACTTTCATAAAACCATGAGGGCAATGAATGAATTATTTTAGATATGGTGTGCCTTATCTAGAACTTTTATATGCCTCATTGCTTCTGCAGCAGAGGAGACTCTTAAGATGGGATGTAGAAATATGTTTGTTACTTTCTACAGTGTAATTGTAAACCACAAGGAAGAATATCCTTCCTCATTTCACAGCTAAAAATCTAGCAAACCACAACTGCCTTCCTTGTTCAGATAGAGGCACGCCATTGATAAATGGGATTCCGAACAGTCAGGTTTATGCTAAAACACAATAGTGAGGAGGATATCCCCTGTGCAGATGTTAGCCCCTATCTTTTGAAAGGTGGTTTTGAATAGAAAAGCTGTGGGATCTGATAAAACATCTGGATTTGAAAGATTTATTGAGAGGTATTGGTGAGTCACCATGTTAATCTCTTGTCCCTAAATGAAGGATAGGATGAGGTTAAGAAAATCTGGAGGTTTAGAAGGCGCTAAGCTAGGAAAAGAGTAGGAAAAACATTTTGTTAGCATTTCAGACAATTAGAAGGCAAAATTTGATTGACTGTTTTGGTGAACATTTGTGCAGGTCCAGTTTTGTTCACACAAACATTCGCAGGGAAAGAATTTCTCATCCACAGCTGAAATTCATTTTATGAAGAAGCAAATTTTCTAGCAAAAAGTAGTGGCCATCTTAGAATTTTGAAGAAAGAGAGTAGGTACATGGCAGAGAAGGACCAAATGGAGAAGAAAAGACAGAGGGAGGAAGAGGCTGAGTAAACAGGGTAAAAAGAGGTAGATGGCCTGCTCACCAGCCATATGGGTCCATTTCACATAGGGGAAGGTGCAATCAGAAATGGGAGGAACTTGACTAAAGAACAAGATACTCCTATACTACAGCAGAGGAAGAAGAAGACCAGCATAAGCTAATAATGCTAATGGTAGGTTTAATTGATGCTTTTCCTATATTGATGGTTTTTCAGCCTGCCTCTTGTGCCATTCCCACTCGTGCTTTCAGAGCCCTAATCTTAATGCTGTAAGAGAGATACAATAACATTTTTTATTTTCATAGAAATTCATCCTTTGGTCACATTCTGTACATTAACATACTCCCTGGAATTTGATTTCTGAGTATAAAAAGAGAAATGGGTCCCAGTGTAAGGGTCTAGCCAAGCTGTTCTCAGCATAGGACTTGGAAAAGAGGGGGACCAACATTACACCTCTGCATTTCCAAGATCTGGAGGCTGACCAGGAGCTGGTTCATCTTCCGCTCTCCCCTGCAGCATATTCTAGACGAACCTCAGGGTGAGTTCTTCTACTCAGCTGACTATGGCTCCAAAGGGCCATTCCAGCATGCCAGGAATATCTGGAGCACAGAGGCGCTCCATACATACTCCTTTCCCCAGCCACACTCCCTAAAAGGGGTCTATACTAACTCCATGCCATCTATGCAGGGGGAATTCCCATCTGGATGGATCTGCTCTTCACTGCCTCCTGCAGGACTTTGAGGCATGATAGGCTGAGAGACCCATGTGATTCCACAGGAGGTAGAGGATGTGACAAGCCTCCACAGGGTGGGTCTAAATCCCTCACAGGGTGTATGTGCAACAGAAGAACCTTGGCCTGCAGATCTCTGGCAGATCTGGTATTAAAACCCCAACATCTGGAGGGGGCAAGGAAGGAGCACAGCTGCCATGGTGGCTACCACAGCTCTGACTAGTAGATGTAGGGCAGCTCTGCAGACATTCTGCAGACATTGGATAAAGTTTCACAGTCTGTGGAGAACCCTGGGCTGGATCTGCACACTCAGACTTGATGCAGGGGAGAGAGTCTGGCTGTTTAATAGGATGATACATTATTAACTCTTGAGACTCCTGTACCTATTGCATGTAACATGCACAGGATAGAATTTGGCATGCCTTTGCAGTACAAAAGGTGGCAAGGGAGTAATTTCTGTCTACACAGGGGCACTTAACATACTGCACGGAGGTGCGTGTGTCTCTCCCCTTCTGACATGGCAGAAGGCCGCAGCTCCTTGCTGCTTCGCAAGCAGGGCACAGCTCACAGCCAGTGAGTCCACTTAGTAATTAGTCCAATTAGCAGTTAGTCCTTCTGCCAAGTCCCTCAATCAGGGCGGTTCAGTTTATATCTCAGGCTGAGTCCATGCGATACAGCCCAGCAGTTCAGGGTGGGGAATTAGCTCCCAACTGGGAGCGACAGCAAATGCACCTGGTGCCCTAGCTCTGGCAGGTGCCAGACCAATTCAATCCTCCTGGCCAATTAGTGGGGAGGTGGCCACCCCTCCACAGGTGGGGTGCTCGGGGTAGGAGGACGCAGGCCCTCCCACTCCACTGCGTCCCAGCCCAGGGCCCTATTAGTGGCAGGGTAGTTCGCCACTAGGTCAGCGGGGATCCGCCCACAACACGCTGGCCAATTCATAATAGTTCCATAGCCGAACCCTAGTCAGCATCCCTGGGCTCCTTCCTACTCTCCCCAGCTTGGGGTACCTGGGTTCTGGGATTGTCCTTGGTCTCCCCTGGATAAACAGCCAATGGCAGCCCCAGCAGTTCATCAGTGTTGCTGGTCTCCGGTAATTCAGGTAACTTCTCTGGTTGGGCAGCCGTCTCCTTCAGCTCCGGGCTCTGGCAGCAAGGAAGAGACGTCCTGCTCCTCTGGCAGCTCTCCCCCTACTGAGCTAGGAGGCGGGCCTTTTATGGTCCCGCTTCTTTCCCGCCCCTCTGCTTCCAGCGGGGCGGCCGCAGGTGGCCTGGTTCTAGGGTGACCAGATGTCCCGATTTTATAGGGACAGTCCCGATTTTTGAATGTTTTTCTTATATAGGCTCCTATTACCCTCTACCCCCTGTCCCGATTTTTCACATCTGCTGTCTGGTCACCCTCCCTGGTTCTGCCCAACAGGGGGGTGATTTCACGTCTCTCCCCTTCTGAAAGGGTGGGAGGCCGCAACTCCTCACTACACATACCTGAGATGCAATCAAATAAATTGCTAATACTAAACAGTTAAGAGGACATCCATAGATGCCATCTGACAGACGGCACACTCCCTGAGCCCACAGTTTATTGCATTGTTGGCCTCCACATGGAAGGCCGGGGGAGACACAACACTGTACTGCCTCCAGCTGATTGACTTCAGACCTATGACCTCTCACACACTTGTGCACTTTACTGTCATCATCAAACCCCATTTTTCTAGCAAGCAGCAGGGTTATCACATATTACTACCTGGGAGGAATTCCTCGTGATTTCTAGAAAAAGGATTCATCATAAGGGAATCAACATAGCTGGAAGCTGATGTCCCAGTGTAAATGGCACTGTTGCATCCCCAAATATATGCAGCCAAACCCATCTTAAGGGGAAATTTGTTTGCTTTTAGTTTTCCTTTCTGTTGAATAGCTTTCAACGGTGGAGCCCTTATTTGGCAGATTGATAACACATGACCCACTGCCCCAACCCACATCCCACATCACTACTCTTACTTTCCTCTCCCCCATCTGCTCTCTCTCCCTTTCTGGGTCCTTCCCCTTTTCCTGCATCATACACATAAAGGGGTGAATGAAAAGCACCAGTAGCTGCTTAAGGTATTTGCTCTTAATCAGCATGGGTCTTAGGCTGCTATAGTAGACACAGAGTAATTGTATTTATTTATTTGATTCCCTGCAGTATCGACTCATTTCTTCTTCCAGCAAGATCAGAACTTGCTTTGTCTGGAAAGCACCTTTAAGTGGATTTCAGTGCATAAAGATGATGACCCAGCTTCCATTGAAGCCAATGGGAGATTTGCCATTAATGGCAGTAGGAGCAAGACCTGGCCTACATGTAAGTAAAAATGTTTTTAAAGATCACCTAGATACAGAATAAAACTGAAGTGTTGAACACATTCCTGTTTCCAAACGATGGAGGTGACAGTAATGTGTGGGCTATTCTGACCAGCTATGATTGTCAGTGTAACATCGGTACTACCAACCCCAAGCATCCCAAAAGCATGATTCAGGCTCCTCAAAATGAGTTTTTTTAAACAAAATAATAAACTCAGCGGGGCGGTATTTGCTTTTGGACTTTTGAGGCTTTAAGGTGCTCTCAGATGACATTTTCAAGCTTTTCTCTGCAATCATGACAGCTAGAAACTTACTTTTTTAAAAAAGTAAAAGCTGTCTGTCAGATTTTCACATAACCACATGACTCCAGGTGCTGAGCTTTTAAGGAAAACACCAGATATGGCAAGAGTTAGCAATACAAGGGATCTGTACAACATAATGCTTTAGCCTGCAAGGAGGAGGAGTGGGAAAGGGAGGGGGAGGCTTATAAAATGGGAGACAGATGATCTCATCTCTCACTTTGTCTCCTCTTCCCCTCCCCAACCGCCCAACCAGCTTATAATAGGTCTGAATCCTACCACTGCCTCTGCAACCCAGCGTCCCGTTTCCCAGCTCATTTGGCACTCTGACAAGTAACACCCTCTGTAAGAAGGGACAGGCAGGCTGCACTCCAACGGAGGTACTTAAAGGCCAGCAAAGAACTGATCTATAACAAGCTAGATGCTGTAGCATCTTTCCCTACATGTGGACATGGCATCCTTGATCCATGAGGCTCCCTCATGGAGAAAGGCCACTGTCAGCCATGCACTTTATCAATGATTTAAAGTTATATTGCTTTCTGTTAGTTGCCACAGGTACCAATAAGGCGATCTGTGGATTGATCATCAGTGGATAGGTTAGCATGCTATTCCTTAATGCAACATCCATTTATTATAGTAACAGTGCATAAGCCCTTTTCTTTGCTAAATAAATACCTATTTTATTAAGAATGTGTTTTGAAAAATAACTCAGAATTGTATTTGGGATTGTTTAGACTGCTGGTTATTTTAAATAATTTATTGCTGCTAAGGACCCGCAACGAAGCTTAGAGCTTCATTGTGCTGGGCACAATACAACCATGTGGCTTGCAGCAATGTGTGTGGTGTAACAAGAATTCAAGGTCCCGGGCGTTAATCCCACACCGGAGAGTGAAAACTGAGGGAGATTGTTGTTGCCACTTCTCTGAGCATGGGAAGGGGGTTCCTTACCCCACTCCTGGGGAATTACAGTGAGACAAGCCCACGGATGGATCCTGAGATCCACCAGGATGGCCAGGACAGCCGTGTGGAGGATCTGTTCTTCTGAACTGACTTCCAGCACCCCAGTCCTCTCTGGGATATGCTCCTCCAGTACCCCAGTCCTCTATGGGATATGCTCCCATGGGTTCCCCTGCCAGCCACAGACCCTGAAGCCCCCACCCTCTGAGGGAGATTTCAAGATCCTGAATGGGAAGTCCATATAAGTGAATGCTTATAAATGAGCCAGAGAGCACTACAGTAGGCAGGGGAACCTGATGAGATTGAGGTGGAGATGACACTGGATACAGAAACCAGCCCCACTGCCCCCATTTCTCCCTTCCCCACCTGCAGAACCCAAGTTCTCCCCCCAGAGAGGAGTATCCACAGGCTTGAGGGAAAGTGAGGATGGTCAGATTTTGGAGGAGAGCAGCAGAATCAGAGCCCAGACTTCTCTGGAGTCACCTATTCCTAATCCTCACCTGTCAACTCCTGATGCTGGATATGGAGTGCAGAAGCAGAAGTCGGGGTGGGGGGTGGAAATAGGTTAGTGTATTAGATTATGTGCAATATTCAACTGTGGGCTCATTCTATTTACACTGCCATCTCCATCCTGATATTTACATTTTGCCTTTTCACAAAGTTCACTTTGTAAATGATGAGTAAAATTCCCGTCTGTTCGGCCAGGCAATTTTGGGCCGCATGTGTGTGTATATGTTCTGGGAACTCCTTTGTGAATTCAGGATGGAAAAAGCACAAGAGCTCATAAAATGCCTCTTTAATATTGAAAGGATATCTGAGGGAGGATTACCACAGCAAGGGGCTGATCTATTGGAAAGGTTTTTTATAGAAGGTATTTAATACTATGTGCAACAAATGATAAAAACCATCTAACTGATGCTTCAGTCAGTGGAGCCCTCAGCCAAGAATTAGCTGACTGAGAGCCCTGTAAACCTTGCCTCATAAATACTCCTAGACTAACTAACCTATGGCCTCATATAGCTGCCTAGCTGGTCCACTAACCCTGTTACATGTTAAATTTATGATTCTTAAACAAGATAAAAGAAGGATATACTGGATTTATTTTCTAAAAAAAACCCTGCATTTCTCACAGGGTATGTCCTACCTAGCAACTGAAAATGGACGTTAGCCACTAACAACCAACTTTATGATCTTAGCAGCACTCATCTGTGCAATTCTTTTAAACAAATTTTGATGAACAATGACCTATGCTCGTAACAGGAAATCTTCTTCTTCTAGTACAGGTCAGATGTGAATAAATATTCTATCAATGACTGGTTGCAAGGAAGGGATGAAATGCGAAGGCAGATTGGAGGCCCCAGATTTGCTTTAGGGTGTGATTTGGTTTCAGGGTGGAATTAGGCCTGGGGTTCAAAGTTTGGGTTTCTGTTTGATGATGGCACTGTAATTTCAGGGCTAGTATGTTCTCACAAGATTTTGGCTCTAATGGCTCATAAATTCATCTGATCTTGTGAGATTGCTCACATCTTAGACCAAAATCTCATGAGGGAGGATGCTTTCTCTCACAAGGTTTTGGCTGCTTCCAGTAGGGAACTAGTAGAAGTGCCCCTCTTTAAATTTTGTAGTTGACCCAGAACCAAAACTTCAGTGGTGGGCTCAGACCCGGGGATATGAATCCAATTTGTGTGTTAATTGCTGTAAATGGAGCACCCAGCTCCTTCATGGCAGATGCTATAGAAATCGGTAACATAAATAAATAAAGTAATCTCTAATTCCAAATGGAGAGGTATTTACCTGGTCTCTCTATTGTACTCAACAACCCCTTGATCCCAGCATATTACATAGAACAGTACAATAATGTCTGTCTGAAAAGCAATCTTGTGGGGGTTGGGTTTTCTTTTTTAACTTTGAAAAGAAAATTTTAGTTCTCCAATCACTACACCACCCAGCTGTCTGAATAACGCCTTTTGTCTTGAAGTATGTGAACTATGGGTACCACATTTTCGTTGCTTTTTAGAACAATTCTTGACCTTTAAACTCTAAAGCTGGATGGAGAGCAGACAAAACACTTATAGGCTCTCTCTCTTTTATCTCAGCTGTCCACACCTTGCATTCCAAGTCCCTCTTCTATCTACAGACTTTAACCTCCAGTGTTTGACAAGCAGCTAGGTCTAAGGCAAGGGCAGTGATTATACTGTTTTGTAACTTACCAAAAAAAATAGATTGTAGGAAACAAGAACTGACCAGATGCAACTCACAAGACAAATATGGTAAAGTCTCTAATCTCTCCCCTGCCTGGCCAGAATAAATATTTCAAGCCAAATCATCAATAGCCTCACGTTCAGTTAGGCAAACTAAACATTTTATAATCTTTGGATGGATTTAACATAGCAGAAATAAATAATGCTGTCAGCATCAAATCAGTTCAGCTATATGGTTACACCTTTGATATGAACCCCTCAACCCAATAGACCCCCCAAGTGAGAAGATGCATTCAAAAAATCCAAAAATTAAAATGTAGACCAAGGCAAGTGCCTATCAGAGTGCCCTTGATCTAAAGAGCAATCGTGTCAGCTCCAAGCCTCAGCGTGAACATAAATGTGTTGGAATAAAGCCAATTTTAGATCCATTAATCCCACTCCTGAGATGAAATACATAAATATAGGTAGGGCCAGATTCGGATTTCAGTTCCATTACTGTAAATCTGGAGGAACTCCAGTCAGTGAGGTTATTCTGGATTTGCACTGGTATAACAAATCTGAATCTGGCCTTCAGGATTAACTTCAAATTTGAAAAAAGCTTTCCTTACTCTGTGTGCCATGGACATTCAGTGCTCAGGCTTGCCCTCTATGGCAACAGGAACAGCACCAGGAGACTCAGAAAATCACACATTGCTTATGTTGGCATCAGACCAGTTGTCTGGATTTACACAGACAGACAGAAATAGGGCTCGTGGGTTCAACCCTGTCCTTTGACACATGGCAGGAAGGGGACTCTAGATCACTAGGAGCCTAAATGGACCTCAAGCTGTCTGCATTCCAGTTTTCCAAAAAGCCCAAACAAATCAAATAGAAATGGCCCCTTCTTCTTACCTCCCACTAGTACTGAGTACTGGGGAGTGACATGGGAGACTGGCTCAGATATTCATTTCTGTGGCACTGATAAAGGAGATACACAAAAAAAACGGAACATGATGAAATGCTTTTGGGGAAAAATAATAAGCATTTAGTTAAAGACCTTTGAAATCTTAAAATAAATGCTACTTACCTGGCCAGATCATCCCATCAGTGTAAGGTATAAAAATCATACTTAGGAGCGAGATCATGTGTTTGTGATCTGAAAACAAGACTATGAAAGCACTGGTGCTGGCCTAATAAATGTCTCTTGTGGTCAAAGTTTGGCCCAGGAAGTGCTTTTGAATTATTACAAAATGATACAACATTTTCACAAAATGAGACATTTTCTGTGAACTCTGAGTGAAGTGGAACCGAGCAGTTCCATTCTAAGGCCAATCTTTAGAATGGGTGTGAAAGTGGTGTTGAGGCTGAGTTTCAAACCCATTAAAATAGTAACTTCTAAATGGAATTCTGACAGAGGCTTATATATACCCCCAAGGTCAGCATCTCTCTGATATATGCTGGGGTCATGCATTCACAACCAAACAACAGCATTTCAGGGTGTGTCCTATGAGAGGTAGGTGGGCCTGTCTGGTTAAATCACTGGCCTAGGCCTGACAAGAACTGGGTTCAATTCTTGCTTGTGCTGTAGACGTCCTGTGTGACACTGGTTGAGTCACTTAATCTCTGTTTAGCTTCATTCCCCATCTGTAAGGTGAGGAAAATAATACTCCTTTCCCCCATCTTTGTCTGTCTTGTCTATTTAGACTGCCTGTGTCTCAGGGTAGTGACTGTCTCTTACTATGCAGTGCTTAGCCCAAGGGGCTGATCTTGGCTGGAACTTCCAAGTGCAAGTACATGTGTTCCATATATTGCAGGGTGACGAGAAACCAATTTGTCCTTTTAATTTTGTCACCACAGTAATACAAACTGGAGTAAACCCAGCTTAACGAGCATTTAATAGTGACTTTCTTTTTTCCATGATCCACATCTTCAAAATATGCAGGCTAAGACAAGAGGGCAAGATCCTCAGTTGTTGTAAATTCACATAGTTCTATTGGCTTTGGTAGAGTTATGCCACTATTCACCAGCTGAGGATTTGGCCCAAATAATTTACATTCTCTCTCTCAGCTACATGGGTGTTTATGGGGTTGCACAGATGTAACTGACAATAAGGTTTGGCCCAGTCTTTCCTATTCACATTGGCCCAGTCAAGGAAGTGTAACAAGCTGGCAGGAATTTATTCCTCATGAATTAAGACCCATTTAGATTCCAGCATGTGTACATGATATCCATTCTCCTACAAGTACAAAAGGTTGTGTATCCTCCTGACACCCAAGTTACCACTTGGGATCCTCAATTCTGCCTCCACAGGCTTCTTCATGCTCCAAATTACCCTTTTTTCTTTTCTTTTTTTCAAGTACGTAGCACACAAAAAACCCACACAGGCCAACTTCAGAGATATTCCCACAAGAAAAATTAAATACTCTTAATGCTTTTTTAAAGTGAATTGGGCCCCTTCATTTGCATCTCATAATAAGGATGTTATCATACTGGTTTATGGCTCAGCTCTTTAGTTTCTATCTCTCAGGGGCTAGATTACCCCTCATGAGTTCAATATATGTCTGTGAACTAATGTAATTTTAAAAACACTTTTCTTCCGAATTAACATTACTACCCTTACAAGTTAAAGGTTCTACTTGCCAACGTGTATGGAACGTTTGCAATCAAGAGAAAACCTAGCTGAATATTACACTTCAGAGTGTGGTTACTGATGACCCCGGCTGCCTCTATATACAGCCAGCTGAGTCAGTAATCTAGCTGGGTAGTAGCTGAAAAACCTTTCTCACCTCCTTACACTGAACCATAATCTCCAGTGTGCTCAGTCTCTTACATTTAGATTAATTATAAAACATTGTCACTAGAATATTAAAATAGTGTTTAATACACAAAAGGGAATAAGCTATTCTGGAAAATGCATAATTTTCCTGTGATCATTTCACTAGTTACATGCAATAGGATTTTTGTCCATCCTGCTTATGGGTGGCACATGAACCGCCAATTCAGGGAGGCTAGCCCCCAGGCCCACCCCTTCCCCCACCCACACACCTCCCACACTGGAGCCTGGAGCCTCCCACTGCGGACACCTTCCCCTCGGCCCTGGGAGCACCAGGTGGGTGGCCTCAGCCCCA
This sequence comes from Malaclemys terrapin pileata, assembly GCF_027887155.1. Classification (NCBI taxonomy): domain Eukaryota; kingdom Metazoa; phylum Chordata; order Testudines; family Emydidae; genus Malaclemys; species Malaclemys terrapin. Next base: position 21,655,462 of record NC_071507.1, on the reverse strand, counting down.
TAGTGCCAGGCAGCATGGCCCAGCACCCCCAGCCCCTGATCGCCTGGCAGCGGCCCCAGTGACCCCAGCTCCAGAGCACTGGGCATCCTCATCACCGGCCCCAGTTGCTACAAGTCCCAGGCCACAGGCCGACCTGCCCCAGCCCCAGCCCGGGCCACGGGGGAAGAGCAGGAAGCAGGAGGAGACCTCAGGGCAGAGCATGGGTGGGGCCATGCCTGGCTGTTTGGGGAGGCTCAGCTTCCCCTGGCCTGCAATACCCACTGTCCATGCTCCTGATTGGCAGCTATAGTTTTCAATAGCTTCCTACTTTTGCAACTATCATGTTGTAGTGCTTTTGAAAACCATGTGCTTAGCCCATCAAAAACTAAGGACACCTGTGTTGAAGGGATCCCTTGTTGCAACCATTGCCTCTCTATAGCAATGGTTGTAAACACAAGGATGACTAACCCATAAAAGGGAAGTATTTACAGGGTCTTCTCTCCCACTCACCCCTCTCTGAATATGGAGTTGTATACATAAATTGAGAGAAGAATAGACCCATATAATGTCTCTTCTGGGAGAAGAAAGCAGGCAAAGCTTGAATATGCCAAAGCCAACCTCTTCAAAAGTGTCCATGTGAGCTGTGGTGAGTGCTCAGCACTTCTAAAACCAGACTCCCCTAGGTATCTCAAATTGGGTCCCCAGACTCAGAGGCACCCACAACTAGTACACTATACTTGAAAGTGCTGACCCAAGAATTATTTTAACCAGAAACCATTAATCACTCCCATTCATTATTTTAGATTGCCATACTCTGTCTTTGCAGGAATGTGTCATCTTCTCAGGAATGGAGAAGAGAAAATATAACAAGAGTTAAAGGCACTTACCAGTTGGAAAAGAGGGAGAGGTAGCAAGCAGCCGCCAATTGCAAAATGGTCCCTCTAGGGTTGCAGCTGCCTGTCTCTGCCAAATTTAAAGGGCAAGTCCCAGGAAAGCATGCTGGCAAAAAAGCTCCTAGACAAGGGTAACCCTACACTGAGGCGAGTTGACGGGACCAAGCAATCACCAATAAAGGTGATTGGAAAAAGGTTACTTCTGCATATCACAATACTGTTTCAAGGAATTTTTTTTCTGGGCAAAAGTCCAGATTTTCTTTTCACTACACTGGAGTAAGAATCGATTTCCAGGGAGTTGATTCCAATGTATTCTGTTGTAAGTGAGAGGAGATCTAGTCTGGCACCTGAACCACATACTGGATGGCCAAGGAGTTGATAATGGGACTTTCACCTCTAGCTCACCAGTTTGAATTTGGCCCACATCACTAGTAGCCAAACATTTTTACCATTTGATGGCTATTCTTGTATCCTATGTATGAAATGGGTTCGTGGTATCATTCCAGTTCCTTGTAGGAGACAAGTGTCTACATCATGAAACCCACCACCCTCCCAATTGGTACTAACTGGCACACTTGTTAGCCAACTCACTGCCAAGGGAATGAAGGCCAAACTAACTTCTCACTCCTACAATGTAGTCTCTCCAGGTCAGAAGTGAAGTGAATGAGTAGGACATTTTAGTGAAGTTTGAACAGCTGCTGCCTATTCTGAACCAGTTCTCTGGATACAAAAACTTGTTTCCAGTGCCACCAAACTGGCACTTTTCACAAGCACGAAATTAATTTAGGGCCAGGTTCTACACTGGGTAGCATTTTACTCTTCAAGTGGCCCATGTAGGAGGCAGAAACTGGTCCTAAATTATTTAGTTTTTTTTAATGTACTGACTGGCCGTGCAAATTTGCCTTTGTCCTTAAGAGGCTCTCATTAACCAGTCTTGGGGCATTTTTTTTTTAAACTTGAATGTGCTTTTAACTAGATAAACGAATAGGTAATTATACATCTCATGGAGTAGAGGAGTCAGGATAATACATTGAACCACAAAACTCAAGCACTAAATTACAATACAGTGAGTAGAGTAATGCCTTGTGACACCTCATTCTTTTCAATTGTAGCTTCCAAAAGCTGCCCCTTTCTGAATTTTCCGTGCTGCTGAACAAAGGCATCAGACACCATGATGTTACCAGGCATGATGTGTCAACCAGCCTTTAACCCTGAATACCCATCTGGGGATCTGAAAGTCCAACTGGATTTGTTCCTTCTTGTTTTCATTATCATCATCAAGAATAAGGTCTCTTTACAGTCTGAATTATGACATCAAATATTACACCTTGGTCACCCTCAGTTCCGTTACAACCTCAATGCATCTCCATTATCCTCAGTGGGGGTTGCACCAGTGATTGGGCCTCTAACTGGAACTTAGTAAACAATTCTGTTGATGATACACAAGAAGGAATAGAACCCAGCTGCCTCTCTCTCAGCAGAGCTGGTTCTGGACGCTACCAGCAGTAAAAAACTTCCTTTAGTCACTAGGTCAGCATGTCCAAATCTGAACACACACCCCGATCTGAGCTGTTGAGCAAGAAGCTGGCATTTTCTCAGAGCGTCCATTTAGAGCTTGGTTTTACAGAATTGTTCAGCTTGCAAAAGCCACCAGCACAAATGTTACTAACTGGCAGCCATTGCTGGCAGTGTCACCAGACTCAGAACAAACTGAGCAGCATATAGACTGAGCTACCCTCTCACCCTGTAAAATGACATCCCTCCAGATCAGGGCTGAGATGCATTGATAAGGTAATATGGGGAACATTGCAATGCCACTGCCCTTCTTGTATTTTTCTGAAGAGTAAACAAAGTACTATAGTGGCAAAGAACACAAACACAAGAACTCACATGGTAAAAATGTATTGAAATTACAAATGCTTCAATTAGAGCTCCATCCTGTAAGCCCTCTCTACACAAAACCTCCATGAACTTCAGTGGGACATCCACATTCGGGACATGATCCTGCATCATTGAAATCAGTGAGAATTTTGCTATTGACATCAGTGGGAGCAGAATCAAGCCCACAAAGGGCTTGCAGAATCAGGCCCCTTGTTTCTGATACAGCACCTGCAGAAATGCCTCCCTTAAACCCCTTTGGAGTGGCTACCTTTGCATATCCTATTGCAGAAGACAGGATGCACATGGGAAAAATTGGATTCCTGATGCCAAAGGATTAATTGTTCAATGGATAATGTGTATTTACGACCTGGTACATCTCCATTTCTAGCTGGAAAATGTTAAATTTCTAGTAATTAACTGGTTTAGGACTTACAGCTTTTAGCTACAAGCTCTTTGATGTGTGTTTTAGAATAACACATCCATCAAGTTATGTGGATCTTCTGCAGGATCACATAAGCAATCTGGCAAGAGTCCATGCCTGAAGTTATGGAAAACAGCTTTCATGTGGACAGAGGTGACTCTGCCTCTGGTGTGTGGCCCTTGGCCTCTTGTCAGCTCCATGACATTAAGAAAAATTCTTACTGTTCTATCTAAACCTTGCCATTGAGAAAATTCATTTTGCCTGGCATTTATGGGGATTAAATTTAGTAACAATTGTGCTAGGTTAGGTGGAAAAGACAGAAGGAATTGCCTTTTGTGTTAGGGTTTAAGCAATTTTATAGTGCTATAAAATGTCACAAAAACTTGAGAGGAAATAGTTCCATTTTATTGGTAGTAAGTCTTTATTAACCCTCCTCTATTTACATAGTTTGTAAAAAGCATCAGCCCATCATGTTCATCAGCACCAAGGCTGGGTGGCTTACTTTCTTGGCCAACACAATATGGCATATGCCTTTGAATACTAGAAACCAAATACTGCATGCACAACTCCCATCAATGGGAGGACCATACATTGACCATATGTGGTCACTTTTGTCACAAAAATGGCAGACACCTGCGAAAAGGAAGGAGCTTGCATTCATTGCCTCTGGACAACATGGAATGGAATGGAAATCACCACAGTGTTGAAGAGTTAGCAAGACTAAAATGAACTAACAATGTTAAGGTATCACAGAGTGCAAAGTTCTATCGCTGTAAAGTTTGGAATCTTCTTAGCAACATGGTTATCCATCTTTCCATCTATCCAACTCATCACACTATCAGATAATTAGGTATAAGGCAAACAGATATAAATATGGGCAAGAAAAGCAGGAAGCAGCCTGCCTTTTTCACCTGTCCATTGTTATCACCAATACCGTGATTTCTATTGTTTCATCGTAACATTAATGGATCTAGCTATCCAGCCATCCTGTGTTTACTATCATGGCATATGAGTACCTATAGTGTTGAAATGACAATAGAGCTGAGCCCGGGTAGTTCAAGAAAGAAATTACATATTGCTCAATATGGGAGGCCAGATTAAATTAAATTGGGGCCCACTGGTTCTGGCATCTAAACATCATCACTGCTAAAGATGCAATAGAAGTAGAAAACAAACAACCATATTTTTGCTATTATTTTTTTACAGGTAACTCCCTCCTTGTTTAAGAATAGTTGTATTATTTTGTTCGTCATGGAAGACAGACATTTAAAGGAAAACTTCTTTTATTTCTCAGAACAATCAGAATTGTTGGTATAGAGGCTGGAAACAAAAATGTGGTGGAAATATTAATATATGAAGTCTGTTTATGCCTGCAACAATCTGAGAAATTTGGAAAAGGGTGCAGAGAGCAAAGAGGAGGCAAAAGAGGTACAATTCTTGATCAGTGACAATAGTGATAGTAATTTATAGCAGTATCATTTGAAATATCACACCACCCTAATTTCATATTAGCCAATCTTGAAAAGGAAAATATATTCAATGGATGACATGCTTCATCTTGTCACATATTATCCACCATTTCAGCTGCTCACATCCCAGACGCGGCTCCAGACAATAACAGCACAGCTGAATCTAACGACAATCAAAGGCAACATTAATGTCTACTCTAAAAAGTTAATGCACTTCAAGGGTTGCTGGTACCAAAAAGAAACCGAGTTGTAATAAGCAAATGCTAAAATCCAACAATGAATTAGTCAGGTATTTCACTGGCTCACTAGCAGGACAACCTGCACACACAAAAAATCAAAAAGTTAAGATGAACAATGCATTTTCCTGACAACATAAACGTAATGAATAAATAGCATATTAAGTAAAATAATCTTAAAAAGCCAAAGAAGAACCCCATTTCAATTCACCTTTTCCTGAAGTTAATAGTTATTCTGCCACCTTCAAACACAAAACTAAATATTGTCAGTGACAGAATTCAAGTATTGCTATTGGCTATTTAGAGTACCTAGCAGGATGTGATGTGAAGCAGGAATCAAAATGAAGTGTGGTTTTTGTTGTATTAGTTTTTTAAAATCCTGTTCTAACAGGATACATAATCATTTCACTCATTTGAGATAAACATGGTTTAATAAGTGGCCAATTTTATGCTTGTTCCCCCCCCGCCCAATTTAATGTTGGAAAATTATATAACCTGGATGCTTCTCGATTCCTAAATCAACATAATTTGAAAGCAGAATTTAAGTAAGACTTCACAAATGTGTTAACCTTTCTGCATTTTATTATCATGAGACTGTCTTTAAAAATAAAATACAGCACAGACAAAATGCTTGCACATTGAAAGAAGCTTTTCAAACTAAAACCAAAGCTAAACTGTCTAATTTCCGCATATCTTGCTCATTTCAGACCATTACAGTATGTTGGATTGAGTAACAAAAAGAGCTTTTAAATTTGGTTCTTAAAAGTGAACTGCAGCACTTCTAAAATAAATACAAAAATTGTTTAACATCCTAAATCTTTTAACAGTAGATATGTGCAGACTTTAAAATTATGAATACATTTTAATACAAAGTACTTGAAAATCATGTAATCTTTAACTTACAGCTCAGGACCTGAGTTCAAGGTTCTGTGTTTCTCCTGAAAGAGCTGACTGTGCAGTATATTGTGCATTTTAATATGTGAGATTTTTTTCTTGTCAAGAAAACAGAGCAACCTTGAGCTTTTCTGCTAACAAGCTGCTGTACATTATTTTCCCCACTCTTCATACACAGACCCAGCCAAGGATTCTGGGCAGGCTAGCCCAACAGTCAACGTCCCATCCTAAAAAGTACTATCATTAAAATTGTCCTTACAAGGCGTCCAAAGCTCCACAGGCCAGGTGCTCGGCTGGTGTAAAGCAGCATGGCTCCATTGGTTTCAGTGGTGCTACACCAATTTCAATGGAGCACCTACGATTTATAGCACTGAGTCCTAATGCACACGATTGCAATACAGATGGTCTTACACAGACTGAAGATGAGCCTAGTGCTTCATTACAGCATGGGGTGTTTGTAAATGGTATCAGCACCCGCAGTGAAACATGGAACCCTGAGCTCAGTTCTTAAGAGTTACTAAAGCTTTCAACATAGTTGTTACATATATTTATAATTTTAAGGCAACACATGAATTCTGCAAATGACTTAAAATCTTAAATGTTTTTTTAATTCCTTCATTTGAAAAAAGAAAAGAATGTAACAACTTCACTTCACCTTCAACACAGTAGGAAAGTATTGTATCACTTTTGTCTCTATGCCCGGCAGAACACAATCAGAGCATTGCTTGTGTTACTTCTACTTATTTGAATTCCTCCTAGATAGGGTAAAAATACCTGCTAGCCACCTGCTTCTACCAATTTTGAATGGTAGCAATGGGCCCCCTTTCTGCTCTTAGTTACACTGGTATAAATCCAGAGTGAAATAAGTGACCTACTCTGGATTTGTAGTGCTGTGACAAAGAGTTACAGGCTATGGCCCAGTGTTTCCACAATGTCCTGAAACAATCTGTGAACTGAGCTTTGTCTGCTCTTGGCATGTTGTGACGTGTAAAAAAGTCACAAAATCTTCTGAAGTTTTTCAGGTAAGTATGTACTGAAGGATGTTTAAAAAACAGATTATTGATTAAATGGTTTACAGCTATACAGAACTGTAACCAGCCATTCTGTAAATCTGTATTTTGGGGACCTAATTCAGTACTCTAGGGAAAAGAGAAGAGTTACTCCACTGCATAAGGCTCCAACTACACAATGGAGTAAAATTGACCCATATGCCACATTCTGAAACAGCCATGCCAGTGAAAATGCAGCTGCCTAGCCTGATGAAGAAATGGTCTGAGGCTGCCATGGGAGAGGCCAGCAGCTGATGGGAATTAACTCCTTTGCACATGAGGCATAATCAATCAAAGATGTAGGACATGCTGTTTCAGTGCTCAAAAAACTCCTTGTAAACAGGTGCAGAGCAATGCACAGATATGGAGCAAAATGGGTGCCATTTTTGACACCCCTAGTTATGGTATAGGGATTGATCTGATCTGCTGATCTGCTATGGCTACACTGCCATCACAGTCTGATCAACTATGGTCTATACTACCATACTGGGAGGGAGATCTACATCCATTATTCAATGTTAATCCTGCCTGTATTTTCATCAGCTGCATTTGTTCAACATTGGTCACAAAATTTGGACTTCGGGGTAAGGGCCATGCCTCTTGACAAATCTCCTTGCCAAAGTCCCTCAGGGAAGAATGGAGGGATCCCAGCAGAGGCTGCTATTGGGAAAAGTGTATTACTAATGGTTCTGATCTAATTCAGCTGCAGCACAGACATTGTCACTAGTTCTGAATGTGGACTAGGAGGTCTGAACCATGACATTTTTGCCATTGGAATAACTCAACCTAGTCCCTACCTGTGTTACCAGCATCTACATGCCTAGACTAAATGCAAAGTTACTTTAGCTCCCCATGCATTCTGGCAGAATTTAACCAGAAGCACAGCATACGTGGCCTGCTTCTGTGGCACCGCAGTTCCCATTACTGTGTACCAAATGGGGCCATCAGAGAGCGTGTAACACATGGATTATTGATCCTAGAAACCATAACACCTCAGAAGAAGCAGTAATAGTTTGTGGTATCAATCCCTATTTATACACTGTAATCCACAGATCACTGATAGTTTATTGGCACATCTCCATTAATATTGGTGTGCACAGATGCTCATGCACTCTGCAACTACTAGTCTAAAGTCCTTTACAAAAGTTTGTTACAAAAGTGACTGTGCTTGTGCTATAACCACTTTCCCAAACAAAATAACATTTATATATTTATTTTAAAATGACCAAAAGGTGCTATTATTTTATCTATTTTGCAGTTTCATGAGCAAAATAGCAGCCTGGCCAAATTTTCACATTCAGCTTTGAAAAATAAATAAAAAAGCAAGTAACAATAATTAATAAATACAAATAAATAACTTTGACACCAGACCTGAGACCCTGCATGGTAAATTTCTACCTGGTATAAATTTTAGGGTGGTTTTACATGAGAATAAGATAATGGCATAGCTTGCCCTGCAGCATCAGGACTTAACCAAATAAAGGATTCACGTCAGCACTTAGGCCTGATCCTATAACTCTTACTCACACATGGTCATCAATAGAATATACAGAATTCAGTGGTACAATCTGTGGCCCCAATTCAGGAACATACATACGCATGTACTTAAGTCCCTAATAGTCATATGAAAGTCAATAGGAGCACTCACATGCGCAAAGTTAAGCAAGTGTTCAAGTGCTTTATTAGATCCAACAGGATTTGAGCACATGCTTAAAATAAGCATGTGGTTAACTGCTTTCCAGAATATGGCTGCTTGCACAAATAAGGGATAATTGTAACAAAGAGCAATCAATATCCACAGGGTTTTTTTTGTGGGGGGGTTCAACTTTTCTTGGAGCTTACAGTATCACTATAATGAAATTATTATTCTCCTGAAAACAGTTAGCTTTTTGGACAAACAATGACAAATTAAAGTATGCTATGGATCATTCCCTCCCTCCCGCACAACCTCGAAAATACATATTTTAACAGCAGAAATACAACACAGTAGGCATTATTCAGTGGTTTGCAAATGATAAGATAGACAGTTAGGAGACCCCCCCACACTTCAGCATTAATAAACAACCACACTAGTTCTACATTAATTATAGTGTTGCAATAACAATGCTTTGCATTTTTAGTTTTCTTTGAAATGTATGCCATCTATAGATGGATAACTTCTTGTGTGTATATGGGTTTTGTTTTCTTTTTTAATCTCAACAGTTAATTTTATGCAGTCGATATGGTACTACAACGTCATACCAGCTGCATGGTCCTTGTTAGCATTAAAAATTAAAGAGCAAACAAAACCTAAAGCGCCAACATTTATTATGTCAAGTCTCCCCCTCGCCCCCCTCCTTTATTTATTTATTTATTTTTGCTATTTGTAATATTAGCCGCACTTAAACGATGGTGTGTAATGTATAAGAACAACAGGCTGGGTTCTCCACACTGTATCAACGTATACTCAAGAGGGCCTTTTCCCAATGGCATGGAAGCCAGTCAAAGCCATTGATGATCGATAAGCCCTTGATGGTGGGTTGTTTTTTTAAAAAAAGAAGTGTTTTTATTCTATTAAAAATATATATAACATTGTCTTGCAGGCAGGCAGAAGGAGCCTGTTGGACGCTGCCTTCGGACGGTGACGTCTGAAGTTAATGTCAGAAATCATCGCAAAGCTAGCAAGATAACGGACCACATTCAGATGTCATGTACATGGTGCACATTCCCCGTGTGCTTCACATTCTCTCAGAATTTAAGCGGTCTCGAGCTTCCATCCGAAAATTGCCACACGTCACGAGTTCCCTGGGCACTACGCCAAGTGGGGGTGTGTGTCGAACCTAGAGAAAGGATGGGGACAGAGGAAAAATAGGTGTAACACAGCCCAAAATGTAAATTCTCCCCCCCCCTTTTTTTTTTTTTACAAACTGCAACTTGAATTGTCAAAAGAGTATGTAACGCAACGGACCCCGGGTTCATGATCTTAGTACGTACTCCTGCCATCCCACCAAGAATTCACAAACTCCCACATCACACATGCATGGGAATACTTCAAGCACAGCAAAAATACAGACAGTACAAATAACACTCCAGGGGGAAAATCCTCCAGTCTTAACTAAGTCTTAACTCAGTTAAAACACTGACTGACTCAGGTATTCCTCCCCCACCCGACAATCCTATTGACTTCAGCCAGAGGCTGGGATGCCACATAGAGCACGGCAAATATTTTTTGATATACCACAAGCTGTACAGTTTGCAGAGACTCTTATGTCACTGAATTCAATTGCATTTGAATAACAGTGCAACTTATAGGGTGTACTGTACCTGGTGAAGTGTGAAATAAATGCTTGAGCCCTACAGGCCTGAGCCAATGTTCATTGAAGTAAGTGGGAGGTGTTCCATCGACTTCATTGGCATTGGGTCAGGCCCTAGCTGTGCACGATGGAAAAATAAATGTTTCTCCATAGCTGAAGTATATAGTGAAATGCAGGCAGTGTAAAGGCCAGTCACCAATTATATATTGTACTAAAAGAAACAATAGGCTAATGAGGCACAACCTATGACAATGGCAGAACCAGAGATGCATTGATTAAGATCAATCTATACATACCGACCACTGAGTCAGTTTCTATGGAAATTGCCTCATAAATGTTTAAGTGTGTAGTTCAAGGGCAACTCATGAGCTACTCATCAAGATTAAATAAGAGGGCATAGCATAAATGGGTATAAATTAAAATAGCTCCATTAAAGTAAATAGCACTAGCCTGATTTACACCAGATGAGAGTCCAATTCTATGCGTTTCTGCATTTAATACATATTAAAATGAAAATAAATAAGCCTGAGTTTTTCAAATGAGCCTAAATGAGTTAGGTACTTAGGGTGGAATTTTCAAAAGTGCCAAAGTAATTTAAAAGCACAAGTCCGATTGAAAGTCAATGAGACTGTGCTCCTAAGTCACTTACGCATTTTTGAAAATCCAACCGCTCTTACTGACTTTCAGTATTGATGAGAGTTGGGCATCTAACTTTCTTAGACTCCTTGAGAAGTGCCAGTCAAAATAGATACATCTGGATTTGGGAAACAGTGGCTTCCTTTCATGAATCCAGTGAAGTGCCTGCCAGGCAGTATCGTACTCACAATCCATAATATAATTTTCCCACACTTTCACTGTAAATGGTTTCCAACCTTTGCAAGGAAAAGAACTAAAATAACAGCTGGTATCTTTTTTTCTTTTTATACAAACTCTGCACTTCGATAAACCCTGAAACTGTATCTCATCAGATATGCCAAAGCCTTCTGAATGTCAAGCAAAGACATGGTATCACTTATTCCTGTATTTATCTCAGCTCTTGGAAATAAATATGAAACATCTGTAGCCTAAATTCTTGCTATTGTTTCAGTCTCTTCATTATACAAATCACTCAATTTGGAGGATATTAAATACTAATGGCAAAGGCATCTGCGCAGTAAAAATACATTCCTCTTCTGAAGTTGATTGGTTTTGATATGTGATCAACTGCAATACTATTACCCAAATATTGTTCTTATTTATTGAGACATCTTTCCACAGAGAGTTAAATATAAAAAGTTTCTTGGGACAGTAGGTCATGCTTGTATGGAATGTTACAGCAGCTTAAGAACACATTATGGATGCCATATAAATCTGTTTCAGAATTCTAACAAACTTGAATGGGCCTCAATGGTTCATGGTTTTATAACACCATTAATTTATCACACGGTTAGAAAATGTCACATTTTGTATTACTATTTTTGCTTTAGTGTTCAGGCTACAACATGTTGTCATTTCTAAGTTATGTTCTTGTTGGCTAGCTTTTGAAGTTATTTAGGCGACGCTGTATATAATCTCTTAATGTAGGGGGTTCCTCAAGTACAGTGCTTGTGCTGCTTGTGTGTAAGTTGGAAATGAAGTGATGTGCCCAATGGATGTATCTAGTTTTTTGATATAGGTGTATAAATCAAATGTGTTATTGCAGAATTTTTTTTTAATTCATAGCATGTTTTTCATCTTTCATTTGTTAGCAATGTATACTGTATGTGATATATCACATATCCATCTGTATACCTCAACAGATAGCTAGATGGCTAGCTGTAGACACACAATTATTTTATATGTTTAACATGTTATAATGCAACATATAATGAAAATATGATTACTATATATGTGTGTATTAGAATTCAACTTAAAACAAAGATATAATTGTTATGATTGCTTCATAGACAGAACAATTAAATTAAGTCCTGTATATAAAGTCTCTACTGCAGTACTAACTACTACTAAAAAAAAAACAGTAAGAGAGAGAAAGACTGAACTCTTTATGGACATTTAATGGCAATGGGTCAAAAATCATGTTGTTAAATAGCTGCAAAGTACCTGTCTGGTACCAGTACCTTGAGTTTAGACACAAGACTACACCTCTGAGACCTGTTTTGTTTACAGTTATTTGTCTTGTCCCAGTCAACATGTTCATCTTCTTCCTCCCCTTATCATCAAAACTACTATAGTGAATATTTGCTAGAAGCCAAGAGGCAGATTCTGATCTCAGTTCCACTGGTGTAAATCCAGGGTCATTCCATTTAGGGGCTCAATCCTGCAAGACGCTGAATACTCTAGCCCTGATCCAGCAAAGCATTTAGCCATGTGCTTCACTTTAAGCACATGATTAGTCCTATGGAAGCCAATGGGATGACTTGCGTGCCTAAAGTGAAGAACTTGCTTAAGTACCTTGCTGACCTGGAGACATATTTAGATGCATTAGTGGATCCAGGCCAGAGTGTTCAGCATCTGGCAGTATCAAGCCCCAAGTCAATAGAATGACTCTGGATTGACACCAGCGGAACTGAGGTCAGTATCAGGCCCCAATTTATCTTATATTTTTTTCAACCATTTTACACACCTGTTCAGACAGGGTAGGGAATAACTTTCATTTCTCCTGTCAAATTAAAGGGAGCTTTATTTGTCTCTCTCAGAAAAAGAATACATGTTAATATTTTCTTAGCAAAAATGTCCTCTAAGGAGACGCTGGGCAAAATACAGGCAACAAATGATGCCGTCACAAGAAGACAACATAACAACTTTAGGGTTTTACAGAAATAATAAAAAAATTGTAATATTAACTCCATTACACTAGGAACAGCAAGA
>NC_071507.1:21570000-21637500 GCF_027887155.1 Malaclemys terrapin pileata | reverse complement strand
CGAGCTGCTTCTAGATTAATGCCAAAGCCATAGTCTGGCCTTTCATTTTCAGTTAAGTCCTCCTCCTCTTCCTCTTCTTCCTCTTCCTCTTCCTCCTCGTCCTCTTCTTCTTCCTCATCCCCATTTTCCGGAATCATATTGGGGTCATTTTCACTCTTAAACTTGGCCACGACAGATTTGAGAGCACTACTTGCGCTGCCGACGAGATCACTGGTTCCAGGCTCTGGGGAGCTGGCTGTGGAGAGCCCGTCATCTGACTTGACGGTCATGGGGGATGACTTGTGCATGTGTGTTTTCATGTGACGCTTTAGCTTGCTGGCCTGAGTGCATGCGTGGTCACAGAGGCTGCACTTGTAGGGTTTTTCTCCAGTGTGGCTTCTACGGTGTACTACTAAATTACTCTGAAACTTGAATGTTTTCCCACAAAATTCACAAGACTTGGATTTTATTGGAGGCTGGGAAGGAGGAGGGGCTGACTGAAGAGGAGGAAGGGGCGGTGTTGCCAGAAATGGTGGCTTGCTGCCTGGCTGGAATGGCTGCAGTAACCTTTGCATAGGGCTGGGCCGGCTTGGTGACAATGGTGGACTGGAGGTGTTTCCAGCTAACTCTCTAAGTCTCCTGGAGAAATCCATAGCTGGTGGCTCCATAGCCATGGGGTTCAGTCGCAGCACCCTGTCAAAGGCACTAGGGTGATGGGTTGCAAGAGCCATTTCTTCTGCACCCAGACGTTCTATGCGATGTGGATCCAAATGATGTCTGGGGGGAGGGCTAAACAAAGGAGGTGTGGGTGGAAAACGCCCTTCTCCAAGACCTGAAGCCTCTCTTGATACTGACCCAGGTATTCTTAGCAAGTTAAAAGGATTATTGTCTGCAATATGAATCCCATGGAGTGGTGGCTGTGAAGGACATTCTGCACCTAGTCCTGATGGGATACCAACCCGCGGTGTCAGGGGACTTCCATGTTCGCTTTCTAAGTAGATTCTTAATCCGTGAGTATTCTGTGCGTGTTGCAAGAGAAACCATGCACTGTTGAAAGGCTGTTTACAAGTTGTACACGTGTAGCTGCTGGGCTCATCTTTACCTGCAAAATAATACAACAGCAACATAAATGTTTAATCACTGAATTGCTTATCAATGATTGATGGTTGTTGGTTTTTTTCTTTCTAATCTTTCTTTTCCCTAACATTAAATCTAAACTGGAGAAACAGAATACTAACTAATGAGTAGTTATGGGGGAGGGGAGTTTGCACATTTAACCATATCAAATCTGAACTGACTTCCTGCCTTTTTTCTTTCCCTAACAAACAGAAGAGTATGTGAACAGGTAACAGTGTTAAAGATCCATCAAAAAGATGATTCAGTAAATTCATTCTAATTATGGCTCCATAGATACCTTGGTCTTACTTCACTAATATTTAAAACGAAAAAAAAAAAAATTAAAAATAATTTTATGACAGGTATAATGCAAAAACATATACACTGGTTCAAAGAAGCAGCCCAAAGTGCAACGATAGCTAAGGAAGATGAGAAATGTTAGATTATCATCCTCCTCATTATTCTGAGAGACTAACAATGTGTAGAAAATTAGACAACATCTCATGCCCTTAGCAGAGCGTCAGCTTCAAGTGGGGGGAAAAAAAAGAAAAAGAAAAAAGGAAGACGAAGAAACAGAAAGATGCAGTTCAGCTAGTCCAATATCTGGGTAGTAGCCAAGAGGCCTGGATGCACGGCCCTGTTGGAGTCACATTATTTCTCTCACCCTGAAAAGAATTTGAGGATGGTAAATGCCACTTTGGCAAGTAGCTAACTAACTCTAATTCATGATCATTTATTTTCAGAGATAACCCGGACATTATAAAAGAGCAAGTGACTAATAAATAACTAAACAAAAAGCTAACTAATAATGGCACAAGAAAGCAGCCACAACTAAATATACTGCAAAACAAGGAAAATGAATGACTTCTGAAGGGTGGTAGGCAAGGGATCATATGAAATCTGGAGGAGGCAAGTGTATTTTTATTGAATGCTGTAATTTTAAGAATAATCCAGTTTCGCCAGAGTAAGTATTTTTCACTGATAACTGTTGGTAAATTGAAATTAGAACAAAGATGAGAACAAAAATTAATGTTCAATCCAACCTGACAGTTCTCATAGAGTTGCTAGCTAGTGATTTAAAAACAAAAGCTCTTGAGGTCTGCTCCGGAACAAAAATATAACGGTCTTCAAAAACAAGCCAGGCTTACAATGGTATTTGACTGCATAATGTACTCCTGGTCTGACCTGTAATTTACTTGACGATGCATTTATAATCTCACTCAATATAACCCACTCGTGGTTAAAACCTCTTTACAAAATTAGATGGTAGATGCCTGAATTAGGTTTCAAACAGTTGCCTAATGTGGAGGGGGAGGGAGGGAGGACAGAAAGATTTGGAAAGAAAATTTCGACATTAGTATCATTTTATAAGCAACCTTCTTGTTTTCCTCCTCATTTCAAAGAACAAAAAGAAAAAGCTTTATAAGAATATTTTCATTATATAATGTATTGAATAATGATTTGTGAATATGACAGACAGGCAGCCTATAGTTCTGGCTATAGTGACCCATAGCCGTTTTTCCTGGTGCCTTCAGGTTCCTCTATTATTATACATTTAGTCTGACAATCTGAATTGGATGAGTAAAAAGAGATTCAACCACTGATAGCAGGCATTTAACACTTTAGTCACTTAAAAAGCCCTTGGAATAATATTTAACATTTCATTCTTCAATTGAAGCCAGCATTTGAATAAAATGCATTACGGTGTTTAGCGTGTGCCGTGAATACAGGCATAGATAAATATTTAAATCTGTTGGAAATAGAACAAAATTCAGTTGGACTTTCATATTCCTGTGCTCATAAAGACTTAAATGTGAAAATTTCATTTATTTTGCTGTCATAAAGTGGAAATTTTTAACAATATACCGCAAACTACATGATCAGGCTACAGTATGCTAACAATATAATGCTACCCCTGCTTCTCTATTTTATATATTAGGTCAGAGAAAATGGCATTTTATCTTATAATGAGGATACAACATACAGTTTTCACTATCACATTTTAGTATTCCCATCAACTAGATATTCTAGATCATAAGGGCAGCTAGTGTAATCATAATGTCAATGAGAAGGGCTGTTACGACTGAGACTAAAGATTACATGGAAAAAGCTGCTTTGAAACTGGTAATTATTACCAGTCCACTAATAGCAAATGATGCATTACAGTTTCACCATATAATCTGTATTTCACTCAGCTCCTACCAGTGCAGTATATTATATTATAGTACTCACAAATTTTAAATTCCTAAAGTACAGTCATCAATAAATGTGTTACTTGCCATCATTTGCAAAATTACTTTGTTCCTAACATCTTCGACTGTTATAAAGACTAGAATTGATTTCCTGCATGGCAAAATTAGGGCTACATTGATTTACTGAAGTGTAAAATGTAATATTATTCTTCATTTGCTTTGAAGAAAAACAAGTTTTCAATTCACCATTCATGTTTGGTAATCAGGATAATAATTTAAATTTAAAATAATGCTTATTTACATCACTTGTCTAATCTTAACCAATCTAACATTTTCAATGGAGCAATATAAAATGGGAAATAAGACAAAGCAGTGAAACAGTTAAAATCCACCAGTGATTTACCTCCTGCTTTGAAAAAACACAGTTTCTAATTTGTCTATTAGTGCTTGATTAATAATGGGAGTACTTGTGGCACCTTAGAGACTAACAAAATTATTTGGCCTTTCAGAGTTGGTAAGACAACTCCCACCTGTTTATGCTCTCTGTATGTGTGTATATATATCTCCTCATTATATGTTCCATTCTATATGCATCCGAAGAAGTGGGCTGTAGTCCACGAAAGCTTATGCTCTAATAAATTTGTTAGTCTCTAAGGTGCCACAAGTACTCCTGTTCTTCTTTTTGCGGATACAGACTAACACGGCTGTTACTCTGAAACTTGATTAATAATGAAGGCTATTGACTGACCATATTACTACCAAGAGGTATGTTCCAGCCTGATGCAGGCTTGCCAAACTATAAGAATTATGGCAATAATCCACATACTACCACCGAAGGAGTGAGAGTTGTATTTAAACCACCACATTCTGGGTACAAAAGTCCCTATTTTCCCACTCAGTCAGGCTAAGCTCCTGTTTTTGGACACTATGCTGCTCCCATTGATGTCAATGACAAAACTCCCATTGACTTCAGTAGGAGTAGGGGCAGGCCTCCAATTTTACTCACACCAACCAGTACTTACTTCACATGTTAGACCCATTCATTTTAGTGGGATTAGTTGAAGGGCACGGTACTACTCATTCTTAATAAGGGTGACAAAATCAAGACCTAGAAGTAAAAATGTGAATAAACAAGTCAGGCCAAACCCTTGTTTTTACACACCCCTGACAAGCCAGAACCACAAGTGGAATCAAGGAGGCCCCAATCCTGCACCTCCAAAACGTATGGGGTTCCAGTCACACTACTAAAGGTCTCCACTCATTGAGATGCATTAAGGGTATCGCAGGGTGGGACCAGAATTCTTTCAGTGCATACCCCACTGATCCACCCAGACCCTATGCACCTCATGCCACTCAGATTATTGGTGATCCGGTAATAAACCTGGGTTTGGGGCTATTGTGCGAGTGCTCTTGGTCTGGCCAGGATACATGCACTAAACTATTACTCGGTACCCATTCTCAGGCTAAATCTGAAGAGAGATGGATTATGGCTGAATTTTTTTCCAGTTACCCATTGTTCTGACATCCCCATGCAGAGCTCATGGTCACTAGAGGGATAAAATGACAGATTAAACCTAAATGCAGCCCATATCCAACCCAGCCAAAGCACACCAAACAAATCAAAGGACACTGCACAATAAATCAAACTGCTTCAGGCCCTCTTGGATTTCTTCCTTGCCATTATTGCAGTACCCTGGCAGACCTCAATATGCTCTAGCAGTGCCTCCCACCAACCCTACCTCAACAAAAAAATTATTGGACCAGAAGTCTGATGATCCATGGGCCAAGGCATGGCTTGGATCTTCACATTAATGGGTCCCACTATAGTCCACCCTGTTAGGGTCACTAGAGACACCATGAAATCCCACACACAGGTGAGAAGTTAGCCTAGGAAGGGAAAGATAGGCAGGATATGGGCATGAGTAAAGGTAGCAATTTAAGGGTATGTGATCATAAAACATAGAATCATTGAATCATAGGTCTGGAAGGGACCTCGAGAGGTCATCTAGTCCAGTGGCAGGACTAAGTATTATCTAGACCATTCCTGACAGGTATTTGTCTAACCTGCTCTTAAAAATCTCCAAAATAGAGAGGAGGAACATGAGAGGAGGAAACTGGATAGAAGTTCCACAAAACCTGAGGGCTGGTTCAGGCACTGCATTGTGAGTGTGATACATGATGTTATCCCATGCAAAGCAGTGCTGCAATTCCATCTTGCAGCATTGTACTGATTTGGATGAGATAGGCAGAAATACCCCCATTTTCCTGTCATATAGGACAGTCTAGAGAGAGAGAGCACCACCAAATGCACCTTGGACTCAAGCAGGGCTTGAGCCCAAGTCTTCAGTGTGGAAGGACTAGTGTATTAACCCACTGCTAACCCAGACAAGCTTTCAGGAGAACTTGTGAAACCTGAAACAAGAAACCTTTGTAATTTCCTTCATGATTTTTTTTAAAATACACTCATTTTGAGTTCAGCTCTGGGGCAATGAACATGTATTCTGCAAAGCCACTTTCAGAGGAGGAGCCACTTCCATTACACCTTGTGCCATGGAGAAACCATGATCTCCAGCCTAAGGGCTCCCAGAGCTCGGGACGCTCTCCTGTGGAATCCAGGTCCCAGGGTGGAGTCTCAGGCACAGCAAACAGTGCTGATCGGAAACACAAACAACAGCTCAGAGAGTGTTGGCTCAATGGACTGGAGACAGCTGGGTTCCTCCCTGCCCTTACAAAGAAACAGAAGGAGGGAGAGAGAGAGAAGAGAAGCACTTCACTTTCACTCCTAACAGCCTCTAACGGGATGAGGACAGAGAGGAGATACTGGGCCAGATTCTGGCTTATGCTATAGCTTCTCTGAGCTGTGCCCCTCCCATCAGCCTTCCTAATGTAGAAGGCATGTTAGGCATGGGAGGGTGTGTGGCCGAATCATGCTGTTCTCCAGTGTTCCCTGGCCAGCAGAATGGCCCCTTGCGGGCCCTTACATGCCAACCTAAGTTAGAGTAGTTGAGTGGCTGCTCTAACTCAAGCTGGTAGCCAAAGAGGCCCCAGCAGCTCTGGAAAGCAAAAAGTTAGCATGCTACCACCTTTTCCCCCTTACCCACTTTGCAGTTGCACCAAGCAGAACTCCGTCTCAGTGGAGGATCTACCCACTGTGGACAAGGGAGTTGCATAGAGTCACAAAAGAATTGTGGTAAGAGGCCTTGATATTGCATTGTGAGGTTTACAGCAAACTGCTGCATCAGTAGAGATGACATGTCACCATGACATGCTGCACAGATGGAAACAGCACCATGCAGTGCTAGTACATTGCTCTGTGGCTTTGTGGCTGTCTGTGACACCGTTCATTGATGAAATAAACTCTTCTGTCCCACAACTAGGAGAATTACTGTATAGCAGGGATTCTACATAAAAAATAAACACAACGAGCTAAATTCAACCCTGGCCCAATAACATCACTGGCCCAATTTCTTTGCAAAAAATATTAAATAAACATTTTACTTGAAGACAATTGCCAATTTATTTTACATCTCATCCAGCGAATTATTAGTTACAGATCTTAAGAAACTGCATTGCACTTTCGTAGAATAGTATTTAGCATTTCTAAAATAATAGTTCCATCTCCCTAAAATAGTAACAAAACTTCAGTCTTTAACCCTCTCACCTACCCAAATAAAGAGGTGATTTAACTGGGGAATGTGTGGGTGACAGATTTAAACTCCTGATGTGAAAAATGTTAACAAGTGAATGGAATGTATATTGGCATTTGAGTGCCTTTAAGGGCAGTCGACACATTTACTCAATAAGATATGAAGGCGCATCTGTTTTTAGCACTAAACAGAGCTTTTTTAAAAAGACATTTCTTCTTTGCTGTACTCGCAAATGTATTTAGTGGAGCAAATTTGAATGCTTTACACTGCTACATGAGTCAAAGGAAGTTGACATCCAGAAGCACAATATAGTTGACTCTGAACCATACCCATAGGCATGTCCACAGTCACCAGCAGTGGAGCCAGACAAGGAGCTGGGGAAGAGGCCAGCTGGGAAGAGAAGCTGTCAGTTAGATGCCACTGCTGAAAAAAATTTCATTCTGGAGCTAGGCATATGAATGCTTCCAGTGCCAAGTGAGTAATGGAATAATATGCATGTATATGTCAGTGGGCTTGGGAAGGGTGTCCTTCAATTCTTAAAAGTAAAAGCTAGATCCATAAAAGCTTATCACAGCACATACACATCTCTGGACATTCTATGAGCCATAACAATGAAATGACAAATGCGGGGTCCTATTGATGTGACTGGAGGTTCCGCATCCACAATGCGGAAGTTTATTTGTACAGGACCCCAAATTAAGGCACTAAACATGCACACAATACACAACCTATGGTAGGGCATCATATGGGCTGGCTACATTCTGTTCCAGAATACCCTATAGTAGAAGAAATACAAGCCTCAGTCCATCATCTGGCAGAGTTTTCACAAGCAAAAACACACAAAGGAGGATAGTAAAAGGGGAGGGACAGACTACATGCCTGTGGAGATTGCAAAGCATTCCATTTACAGCCACCGACATTCCCCTTGGACAAATTCTGGTCCCAGTGAAGTCAGTGGCAAATCTACCAGACTCCAGATGGACCAGGATTTGGAGCTCTGTACTTCTGGGAGATGTTGAAAATGAATTGGTACAGCTAGGCCTGGCATTTCCACAATCCCAGTAGGACAGCCATTTCACTGTATCCCAGTAACTCCCATCCTGAAAGGGAATGCACATGGAGGAAACCTCTGCAAGGATTCTCCTTCCCAGAGTTCTCTCCATTGATGGGGCAGGTCTGCCCCTCTGTAGAAGAAGCAATGCTTCTAGCCCCCAGACCATTTGGGGCTCTGTGACTTCATGCTGATTCTGAGCGCTTGTCTACACCTGAAACACTACAGCTGCACAGCTGTAGCAGCCAGCTGTAGCGCTTCAATGTAGACACTACCTATGCCAATGGGAGGGGTTCTCCCATCCACCTCCCTCAGAGAACTCTTCCATCGATGTAGCGTGGATTTTTCACACCCTTGAGCAACAACACTAGGTTGACCTAACTTTTTAGTGTCAACCAGGCCGGAGGCTCCAAAAGAAATAGCAGCTCTGCCTCATGTTCCACTGCAGTTGGTGCTGCCTGGGGTTCTTCAACCATTGAGACATGAAGGGGTATCCCACTGAGGGGAGGGCACTGAAACTATAACAGAGCCTGAACTCAATACCCTTTACAATGACATTTGCTCTGAGTGCCAGGGGAGACAATGTGCATGCCCGCCAAGACCTGCTTTCAGCCAACCCACCTCTCCATGCACGAAGCCCCAGAGGAGTAAAGCAAGTGGGTGCTGCAAAAACCCGGGGAGAGGTGAGATCTCCACAAGAATCTTGGAAAAATTATTCTTCTCCATCTTAGATGTGCTAAGCACCCAGTCTCAGTGGGACTTGTGCTCAGCACCTCTTAGGATAATGGCAGAAATCTGAAGTAGCACCAGAGACTCCAGACTCGCTCTACTTTTACATTGGTGTAAATGAGATTGAATTAGATCTGCTATGATCATTTGGACAGTTCCCAATTTCCCAGGTCTAAAGGTATGTAAAAGGGTGTCAAATTGCAGGCCCCAGTGAGGTAGTGTATGATGCTCTGTTGCTGTGGTTGGTTTGTGGGGATTATGAAAGGGGGAAAAAAGTATTTTGATCATGGATAAATATTATTATCTCAATTTTCAAAACTAGGGTGTTTTTTGGGGGGAGGAGGACTCAATTTCTGGTGTCTAACTGGAGACACCTTGACAAGTCTTGATTTCCCAAAAGCAATGAATACCCACTAAATGAGGCCACTGCATATTTTCTACGAGCTTAGCAGTAAGAGCACATGAAAGTGTTGTCATTATAGCCCATAGTGGTGGGGTAGTCAGTGCAAAATATACCTTGTTCTCCTTATAAAAGGTATATTTGCCTAGCAAAACTGGGGTTTATAGGAAAAGGTTCCTTTCATTACAAGGTTACTTACTACACTAGTGTGTTGCTCTTGTAGGCGCCTGCATAGATCACATGTATCTTTTGTTATCAGACATGCAAAAAATAGACTGTTACTGAGACTTGAATATGTGAAAATTATAACAAATACTTTTCCACCCTCCTCCCCTCTTTACAAAAAATTGAGGAACAGTTTGAACTTAAACCAGAATTTCTTTATTCTGCTTTAATATCAAATGATTGCTTGCTTTTAGGCTGATAAATTTTGGATCATTACAGTATTTAAGAGGGTGGAGGGGAAACAGAGTTAATTGTTACCACTTGTACTTGATTCATCTCTTCTCCATCTGGCTTGTCAAATATCTTTTCCTTTGGAAATGCACGCTGTTGAAATCCCTCAACTAAAACTTTAGAACTGAAACGACTGGGACACAGGAAGCTAACAGAGACTGAAGACAGATTTGCTCAATCTGGGTATGTCTACACTACCACTAGGACCATGCCTCCCAGACATACACTAGCTCTCTAAAAGCAGCAGTGTGGACATTGGAGAACAGGTGGTGGCACAGGCTAGCTGCCCGAGTACAAGCCTGCTTGCCCGCCTGCCCCTCTGGGACCGAGTTCAGGTAACCAACCCATGCCACCACCCATACCGCAACATGCAAGCTGCTATTTTTAGCATGCTAGCCTGAGTGGAGGCATGCCCAGGCTGGAAGGCATGTTCCCAACAGCAGTGTAGATGTACCCTCTGAGCCTTCTGCAACCTACTTCTGTTTGTAAGCACTGAGGAGGAAATATCCACTTTTCATAAGTCATCTTTTCCTAGTAGTTAGCAGCATTGACTTAGATGAGGGAAACTGTAATTGTTCAATGAATTTTTTTCCTTAGTTAACTGAATAATGATTTTTCTTTGTGATTGAGCAGATTGCAAAAGACACATTATTATACTGGCCCATCATAAATGGATTATAAGTGGCTGTGAGTTTTGGTGGTAGTGGTGGTATGTTTTGTTTTGTTGGGAGTTTTGGAGGGCAAGGGGGTCATTTCTCTGTAACCTATGCATTTATAATTTCTGTATAGCACTGTTTTTTTTGGCAGGAGGGTCTTTAGTAAATATTGGGTCTGATTCACTACTCTGTTATACCACTGTGACTCCATTGACTTCAACACTGGTGTAATGGAGCAGTGAATCATGACTATTAATTATTATTATTATCATCATCATCATCATCGTTAAATGTTAACGGAAAAACACAAGTAAGACACATGAGAAAATTATGCAACAGCAGATCAGTACAGTGTCTAGTGTATATATTAAAAAAAAAAGCCTATGAGAATTGGAAAGTAAAGTCCACTAGAAACTGATTATAAACAAAAGTGAAACTGAGCAGTAGAAATGATTGAAAAACAACAAACAATTTTGTGTTAAATGTCAAAATCTGAAAGTTGTTTCATTTTGTGGAAGTCAATGTAGCTCCACGTTTTGTTTTTGATGAACTTTTCCATGACCTGTTTGATCCATATTTTATTGATGTCTTCAGCAAAATCGTTACTGAAATTTTTAATTATCCAAAACTCACTTCTTACTAGAAGCCAAGATTTTGTGAAAAGAAAAATTTCTAAAGTGATTTCAAGAAAATTTCAAGAAAGATGTCACAGAAAACATTTCAAAAAGCAGGTTTTGATCATTTCAATAATTTTTTGAAAAATGTTTCGTTCTCAAAGAAGGCCATTTTTCTACACCAAAAAAAAAATCTTTTTGTGCAAAAAGTTTTGACCAGCGTTATGGATATTTTATTTTCATCGTCCAAACTGAAAAAATACAAGCAGCATAAATGATAAAAAAGCAAATAATGGTGGTAATTATCTTTCTATTTTAATATCTGGAAGGATGACTTAGCAGACAAGGATTTTATATTTAAACAAAATATTACTTTTAAATTGATTATATCTCTTTACATTTCCTGATAACAGTATTACTTGGCCTTCTCTCATACAGAGCCTAAAGTATTATTATTCTGTTCTGTTCAGATTCTTCTGCCACGCCCATCACTATGGTATTTGAGTGCCTTTCACTTGTGCTCAGAACAACTACTACTAATTCATTAGGAGGAAAAAACAGGCTTACAGGGCACAGGTGGGAAAGACTATGCCTTTTATTCCTTCTCTGTGGAATGGGAACACAAAACAGACAGGATGCTACTTGCAGTAAGGTGACTCCCTGAAGAATATCCAAACAGAGAATTCCAAAGTCAATCCAATAAACACCCAAGCACCAAGCTCAAGCAGCCACAAGTCTATTTTCCCGGACTCCCCGCCTTTTACCTTTGTCCAGGGAAAGCAGACTTCTGCCTATTTAAGGTGCAGCCCTTATGGCAAACCGACATTCTTTCTGCAGGGGAAGAGGCGGACAACTTCCAAGTTAAAGGGGTGTGGCCGTGCAGTAGTCCGGCTGCAGTTTGATAATGGTTTACTATTTAAAGTTAGACAGCAGCATTATTATCGAGAAGGTCAAAGGAAAACAGAACCTATCGCCTGCCATACATTTAAAGTCTCACAGCCTGGAAAGGAAAATTAAGGTTATTTGGAGTGAAGGTAAGAATGGGGAGAGGAGCTAGGAAAAGGAACAAGGAATGGGTATGGTCCCTCTAGTGCTACCTCTTCTTTTCAAAAGAACAACTACACAGCATCATCAAAGAGCAAAAGGGCGAGAGCTCTATGGACATCTAATTAACGATAAAGTGAATGGGCCCACTTCTCTTCTCAGCTCCACAAGCGCAAGGTCCAGATCCAAAGCCCACTGAAGGCAATGGGAATACTTCCAGTCAGTGAGAACTGGAGTAAGCCCTACATCAGGAGTAACATCAGTGAAGTCAACAGAAAAACACTGGTGTAAAACTGGTGTGAGAGAAGAATCAGAATTATTTTCACATGAAACATAACCCATGTTTACACCTCACATAGTAACAAAGGAAAAAAGCTGCATAAATAAGCATACATTTAGCTTTGGGCCTGATCCAATGCCCATTGGAGTCAATGGAAAGACTCCAGTCCATTCCAATGTGTGTGGGATCAGGTCCTTCCAGGGAAAATAGAAAGTTTGTGGGTGTACATTTTACTTCCAGTGTCAAAATACTTTGTATTTTTTCTTACTCGCTTTAAAAAAAAAATCTACTAAAACCTAATTTTACACAAAGACCAGAATTGAAACTGATCTCTTGTTTGAGCTGTTGCGCGTGGCAATAAGAAGATGGCTCCTGCTGTCCCTCAGGGGCATTGTAGGGCTGCCAGTGATACTGGCCTGACCTCAATGTCTGTCACCATTTTCAAGGCGATTATTATTTGGCTACAAAAAAAAACTGCTTCAGGTTCCAACTTGGCAAGTAAGATACCAGTCTGGGAATGATTTTGTGTTTTTTAAAACTTGGGGGTGGAAATCTGTCACTTTTCGATTACCAGCGAATGGAAGCAAATTGCAGTTGGTGGGTTCAGACAACAATTTGGTGCTTAAAATTCAGCTTTGAAATAAATTGTAAAAGAAATTTCTCAAACAAATAAGATCCGGCAAACATAAGTAGTTTGTACTTAAATACTAAGGTCACAGAGAAATACAAATAATATAGAAAGACAGACAGACTTCAACATATGCACTCCCATTAATTCAAAATATAAACTATAGAGTCTAATATTGGACTATATCGTACCATCAGATTTGTAAGCAGAACTCATTATTGATATAATCTGGCCCACGACTTCTAAAAAAATTCACAAAGTGATCAAACCCTGACGTGCAGATTCTTTTCCAGCTCTCTTCCAACTGACTTTAACGGGACGACTCGCATGAGTAAGGATTTTCCGGGACTGGGCCCATAGTCCCTAATGCCATCTGATCACTTTTGCTATTTAAAAAGACAAAAATGATTATTACTGTTGCAATGACTAAGTTTTCCCAGTTTGGGTTTTCTTTTTCCTTTAAAATTTTATAATCATTTTAAATGAATGGACTTTTAAACAGGAGTGACACCCACAGGGCCTTAACTAAAACTCCTCTAGCTAGATCTACACATTATAGACAGATACATTCTCCTTCAGAAGTCATTATGGTCTATCAGGTCAATGACCCATCAACTAAGAAATCTCATGTAAGCCTTGACCCGATAGAGCATCAAAGCTCCTTCAAAGCAGTCACCCGATTATGCAGTAAACAATACCCTGTGTCAACAATCCATAATTATGTATTTACCCAATGGCTGTTAGGGACAATCAAGTTAATAATTCACTTTTTAAATACAGTGTAATTATATAGTTACAGAGAAGTTCCAAATAATTGTGCTCATTCTCATACACCTATATGATTAATTGTTTCCTATTTTTCTTTCTGATAGTTCCCTTTTTCTTTTAATCTTTTCTTCCCTTCTAACAGCAACAGTACTGAACCTGAATACCAGACAGAGGATACTAAAGCATAAAAATGCATGTTAAAATTATGCTAATTGCGGCAAGCTTTATTCAAGAGGCAGTATGGTCTAAAGGATATGGTGTAGCCTAGCAGGCAGGAGATATGGGTTATAGTCCTGACTCTGCCATTTACCTACTGTATGACATTAGGCAAGGCTCTTTACCCTTCCTTTGTCTGTTTTGTCCATTTAGAATGCAAGTTCTTCAGAGGAAGGACTATCTATAACAGCCACTATCTATACAGTCTTCAGCACAGAGGGGTCCTGATCACAATGGTGATCACTAGATGCTACAATAATACAAATAATTAGAGTAAAACAAAACTTCGATTGACATCAATAGGACGACTACAAGATTTGATCATAAAGTTATATGGGCTAAATTTTTGGTCATGAGTAAAAAGGGACAACCACAAAAATGTCAATGCTCTCATTTCACACACACAAGCAAACTGCATGCTGCAAGTGCAAATGGATGGGATGTCTTGGAGTGTGCACACAAAGGCCCATTTGCACTCACCCATGTAAATGCACAATGGCAGCACCCAGAAAATTTGGTTCTATGGGTTTGAGTTATCTCATGAAAGCAGGAAATACATCCATGTTGTCATGCCCATCCTTCACTAACAGTGTTTTTGTCCAGAGGTGCAAAGACATATATGATGACACCTAAGAACATGCCATGTTTTCTGACCTCAGCAACATCTCAGCACAACACAGAGGGAAAGGTAGATCTAGATTTCTAGCCTTTCATTCCATATTCCCTTTTTTCTAAAGGTTTAAGTCCCAACTTTTACATTATTTTGTTTTGAAACTGCTAATACTGTTATTTTAGTTTTAATTATTAATTATTTATATTCATTATATTAAAAGCCCATATACTATATATATGTAACAACATATCTTCTCACAAATACAGGATCAGAAACATAGTCACATGGTTTTGTATTAATGAGCATAACTATTAGTGCTTTACTACCCAATTAAACGCTATGGGAAATTGCTGAAGGACGCTAATGCAATACACTGGGCACTCCTGGAGAAATCAAACGGAGATGACATTTTGAAATCATTCAATCTCTGCTCACTGGGAGAGACACTGGATGGAATATTCACACCACTGGTCACTGTTAGAGCGACTTGGAGTAAGTACATTGGAGTAAATCTATATAGAAGTAGTGCCCATCCCTATTGCCTTTATTTATTTATTTTTGTAGCGAATGCACTGCAATACTTTACATGTCATTTTCTGTTTCTCTAATGTCATCCCAGATTCTGTTAAACAAGTATAACTTCTTTCACCTATGAACAGACCTTTTGTATTACATGTTTAAAGCATAGAGTTGCATAGCGCACTGTATTTTGTTAGTAAACAGAACAGAACAAATTTATCCCTGGTGTATTAAGTTAATGGAGTTACACCTGCGATGAATTTAGCCCAATACATTCACTCAGGAGGCAGCTGGAATATTGCTGCTTGTAATACTTGATCGCAAGGCAGGGCTTGCATGGTGGTCTTGGCCAGGACCCTACTGCCCTTCCGCAACTGCTAGAACTAGGAAACCAGTACTAAGGAGAGTGCCCATTGCAACCATAGCATAGTAGTTGCCACTCCTGGAGGGAGTGTTCTGAATGTCTGAACATTCTACAACCAGAGCTACGTCTACACAGCAAATGAAGGTCTGATGGTAGCGTAGGTAGGTATAGCCACACTAGCTTTGATCTAGTTAAAGCGGTAATACTAGTAGTGAAGCTGTGGCAGTGTGGACTTCTGCGTGAGCTAGCTCCCCAGTACAAGCCTGCCAGGGACCCTGGATACATACTCAGGATGCTAGTCCATGCCACCATGTCATCACTACAATTGTTACCCATACTCGCTAGGTTAAAGCTAATGTGGGTATGTCCATGCTACAACTACATCTTCCCTTGGCTGTAATGCCTCTGACAGCTGCCCCACAGTACTCCATTGTGACTGCAAAAGCCACATTCTCGCCGAGGCTGGAGATGGGTATTGTGAGCTGCACTGATAAAGGTGACATTGTGTGGGGAGAAGTTCTGGTATATATACAGGCCCTGGTGCTGCTCAAACAAGCTGTGTAACTCAATTTACCCAGTTAAATGTTCTCAGTGCCAAAGTTTTACGGGAAAATGCTCACCTGAGAATAATGTTGATCTCATTTTTTCAGACTAGATTGGGCTTGCTTCTGTAGATCATAATTCTAATTGAGGGTCAACTTCAGGATTTTGGGGTACAGCTATTTAACTGTCTTCTCAATCTCTTCTTCCCTGCATTCCCAAACAGATCCTCTCAATCTCTCCTTCCCTCTTGTAATGCCCCTCCTCTGCTTCAGTTTCCCGTTTCTCGCCAATCAGTGCACTCAGACAGCAGCTGACTCCACCAGCCCAGGTTTACTCTGGCACCATCTGCCAAACTGAGCCATCTTGGCCAGGGGTTCTGCAGGTCCCCAGAATCAGTATCTCTGTCCACAGCTCATCTATTGGAAAGGCAAAGCCTTATTATGTCCCTGAACAAGTTCAATGTCACTAAAGGAGCTGCAATTACAGCAAGGGCTGCACCTGACCCTTACAGAAGACGGTTTTGTACTTGCACAACAGAGTATTAGGAGAGTTGTTAATTTTTTCTTTGTAAATAGGACAAAAGATATCGTAAAGTTCTATGGTCTTGTTTGTATTATTCTGCCTCCTCTTTGTAATCTAAGAATCTTTGAAGTTGAAAATGATATAATGCTCAGAATATGTGGGGTTTAGGGAATGTGAGAATGAAGGAATTTCTATAGCTTTACTGCATTTTCAGGGCACACTGAGTATTTACCATATATCCAGTCAAGAAACACAAAAGGGGCATTTTAAAATTCAGTGCTTCAGGCTTCAGGAGTTTAAAGTCACAGAAAGGAAGATAAAGAGAAGAATTTCTTATTTATAGATTTGCAGATGAAATCCAATGAAAACATACCAAAAAATGCTTCTTTATGTCAGTAAGGCTGATTCAATTTCCAGGCTTGCAAGGTCTCCTCTATCTAAGTATTATCCGACCCCAATAACATACTGTGTTCCAAGGTTAAGATCTGTTTCCTTACAACAGTGCAGAAAGCTGTTGTTTCAGTTGCGGCTGCAGAATTCAGCTCTGAAGGACAAGTTAGTACCACACTACATTTAACTGGATTCAGTTCATCTGATTATACAGTGCCTTGCTTTCTGGAATATGTAATCATCTCTTTCTGATGACATTTTAAATATCCAACTAGATAAATAATTGCAGCAATAATTGATAGCTGAGTCAAACTGGAAGATTATTGATTGGCACAGTATCCACTGAAACAAATGTTCATCTTTCAAACATTACAGTAAGGATGCTTAAATCTAACTTTTACAGATAAATGGTAAAAATCTGATTTACTGACAAAGCCACTGGAAGACAATATGCACTTTGGGATTTGATTACTTTATGAACATTTTTAGAAGAAAAATTAGGCATCGAGGTTTATTATATTTTATTTCAATAATTACAAGGATATGGATAAGTAGTTGAATATAAACACATGCAGAGAAGTCCCAAAGAGTAAACTCTCTTCCTTCCTGAATGGTATTTATCTGCTCTTTATTATTACTTACATATGAGTCTATCCTGCCATCTTTCTGCGCGTGCCGTATGCCTGTCTCTTTACTAGTGATGGGAGTTACATAACCACGTCAGCAGCAAGTTCCCCCCATCACTTTCTGTACAGCTGTTCCAGCATGCATGATGGAGCCAGTTTAAATATTTATCCTCTTAGCATACTATGAATAAAGTTGAAAGGAGAAGCTCAGATTCTGCGGGCCTGAGCCTGAGCTCCCTTAAACTGGTGTAAATCAGAAGCAATTCCACTGAAGTCAGTGGAGTTACACCACTGTAGAAACAGAATGAATGAGATCAGAATCCAGCAGATCTATAGATACTGAATTTTTGAGGGTTAAAAGTAAAACTACATCTCACATCTTGCAAGACAGGTGCTTGAGTCTACATTTTTTTTTTTTTTTTAATTACAGAATGACATCAACTCTGCAGCCCTTCCTTGTTCGCCATGGGGTGGAAGGACGGAGAGAATCTGTGAAATGTATTGGTTGAAAAGAATCATGACTAACCAACATGGATGCTCATGTGTGAGAAATGACAAGCAAATGAGCTGCCTGACTAAGAGAAGTGGAGCCATTGTGAGGTAAAGCCTGAAATTAGGAAAAAGCACCAGAATATCTGAGCAGGGAACAAAGAATATAAATTCAGAGTAAGAGATGAAAAATGCACTGAAACGTTTTGAAACTGAGCCATTATGAGCTGATTTAGTCTCATAGCTACTGTTAAAAATCAGAAGCTTGTTAGATGTAATGATTATCTGCGCCTTGACACTTAAGGCATATGAGGGGGCTTGTCAAGCGGCTTTGCTCTAATTTAGAGATCCTCAGTTAATTAGAAAGCCCTCGGATTTTCTGCAAATGCAGGTCACTATCGACAGCTCATGCTTTTGATGCTTTTCCATGTGACAGTTGTTGGACTGACCTTCCACAAGCTGGCAGGGTTGTCCAGACTTTTACAGTGTCAGGGAATTCAATCACTCCTGCCAGCTTAAGCAAGAAGTTACAAGTAAGGTTACTGTACTCGTATACTCCGTTTCCTCACATTAAACAAAAGCTGATGAAATCGGCATTCGCTTACCACTATAAATAGCTCTAATTTCCATTTTTTTTTCTTAGTGGGTGTCACATTCAGCCCAAACTTCAGGGTACTCGTTTATTTAGAAATCTCGCTGAGCAGCACTCATGAGAAAGGGAAGTGTTTTACGGAGACTGACTCGCTTGCACTGAAACTGCAGCAATTGTGGAACAGAAACCCCTCTTTGATTTTTGCTTCCTGATTTCTACATCAGGTATCAGAGGCTGCACCTGCACCGAGATTGAGTCCATGTTTTTATTGCAGACCACATTGCAGAGGGGGAAGGTCATAATTCAGACACACAAAAGACTCGGTGTACTAATTGCTTAGCCCAGTAGTGAATTGTTGTTGTGTTTCTCTAAGTGCAGAAACAATTGGAGAGTTCAGTGTTAAATTATACACACAGGTAAACTAAATTTAAGGGCCCAATTCTGGTTCCACTGAAGGCAATGGGAGCTTTGTATTTGTTTATTTGCTCTGTGTGTGTGTGCGTGTGCATGTGCATATGCATGCATGCTTGCCGCTTGGATTTTTAAATAATGAAATGTGTCATGTGACTCGTCTAGGGAACAATTTAATTGTTACTGGAAATTTATTAAAATAGAAAAGGTGTGTAACTCAGAAAATAATCTATTGCTCATAGACAGTGATCACTATTTTAAGGCCTGCTCCCCTTGGGCCGTGTGCTTTTGTATTCATGCGAAGTGAGTGCCAAGCAGAGTGGTGGCATATCATCTCCACTTTGCACTTGCATAAATGCCTACACAAGGTGCAGGGTAACAGTGAATTGGGCTCACTTTGTTCAGCGGGTGTGACACCAGGCCCTAAAACAGTTCTTACTATTACAGCACCAGGTAAAGAATCAGCCTTTATGAAGCTGTCTAAACAGAGACTTTCTAGACAAAGCAAATACATATTTGTAGAAATTGTATTTACATAAACAAGCATAAAAGCTCCAAAGCTGTGCCTTACTGCTCCCCACAGAGTGAGTCTGAAGAGCTGCTCCTTGCCCAGTTAGATAACCACACCTTGTCCAGGAAAGGGGTTGCTGGGACACAAACCAACACAAGGCTCTCCCACAGCACCTGCTAGCCGTCAGTCCACCTGTCCCACTGGGGCCCAGCAAGACAGAGTTCTTGTTCATGCAGGAACTTACATTTTTTACAACTCTTTCAATGTGCATCTTTATATAACAGACAAGAGCAGTTATTGTTGTTTTGACTCTCAGACGCAACTTGGGAGAAAGAAATTGAAATGCAAAACTGGAGGAAACCTTTCTTAACAACAACAAAAAATTTAAAACCTCTCTATGGAAATACAAGAAATAAAGCTGAAAGTTGTGGTGAAACTCCCATGGCCGCGTGACATGCGACAATCACACAGTGACTCAGTGGCAGACACTAGAAGATTAACCTTCGGGAACAGTGCAGCATTGGCAGAGAAATGGATGAGATGATCTAATAGATATTTTCCACCACTAATATGATTCGGCAATGATTTCACATAGATCTCTACATTATCTCAGCCTTTAGAAATAAATGTGTTGTCTGATCTTTCCCCTTCTAACTCAAACGTAATACATACATTAATAAATTGCAAGCTGGGCCCACTGTTGCTGTTCTTGTAGCCAAAACTTTTGTGTGATATATAGATAGATTTAACTGTTTTTAGTGGCAATAATTTTTACAATCCAATCCAAATATTCTGTTACTAGCAGATTTGGCAAGCATTAAAAACATCTTGCAGAAGATCCAAAAATGTATTAACTTAGTAGCTAGATGAAGCAGAGAGGTGTAAACCACCACCCAGGGAGGGAAGCTCCCTACACTCCAGAGGGATTTTCTTCAAGGGACAGTAGATTGAGATCTCTCCCTAAAGGTTGTTGTTGGGTAAAAACAGCTTTAAAATACACTGGAGAACCTCACTGGAAGAGACTATTGAAGAGATATGCTTAATCAGCATACCCTCTGGCTATACTGGTCATGCCTCCTCTCCAGTCAGTTACGCTCACTTTTAGGTCCTACTTCTCTCCAGTGCCCTCTCCCCACAACTCAGCAGATAGTAGCTTGCAGGTACTTTGCCAAAGAGCATCTTCCACCAGAATCTATGGTGACTGAAGTCAGGATACACCACTGGCCGAATCTGGCTCTGGTACTTCCTGTAGCATGGAAGTGTCTATTTTCCTATTGAACAAAAGACTTTTTCCATGCGGATATTGGGATAGGAGAGATAATCATTGCAGTTACACCAGGGATGAATATGTCCCATTAGCTTGTAAAACTCATCTGTGGTGAGAAACAACGTTTTGGCTGTCATGAGGGTGGGAGAATAGATATATACCATTCCCAAAAGCACATGGTACATGCACATAACCCTCAGAGGAATACAGTATGGGCCATCATTCAAAGAAGAAATAGAGGATTGGTGGTAGGCATGGGTTAAGATTTGACAGGTGGGGAAGAATAAAATTAAAATAAGGACTTTTTAAGCATCTGATATAGGTTGTAGAGGGCCCCATCTTTTACCAGGATAAGCATTTTGTTATAGGAAAAATACCATCTACTAGAATTCTTTGAGGGGGTCAACAAGCATGTGGACAAGGGGGATCCAGTGGATATGGTGTACTTAGATTTTCAGCAAGCCTTTGACAAGGTCCCTCACCAAAGGCTCTTATACAAAGTAAGCTGTCATGGGACAAGAGGGAAGGTCCTCTCATGGATTGGTAACTGGTTAAAAGATAGGAAACAAAAGGTAGGAATAAATGGTCAGTTTTCAGAATGGAGAGAAGGAAATAGTGGTGTCCCCCAGGGGTTTGTACTGATGCCAGTCCTATTCAACATATTCATAAATGATCTGGAGAAAGGGGTAAACAATGAGGTGGCAAAATTTGTAGATGATACAAAACTACTCAAGATAGTTAAGTTCCAAGCAGACAGACTGTGAAGAGCTACAAAAGGATCTCACAAAACTGGGTGACTGGGCAACAAAATGGCAGATGAAACTCAGTGTTGAAAAATGCCAAGTAATGCACATTGGAAAACAATCCCAACTATACATATAAAATGATGTAGTCTAAATTAGCCATTACCACTCAAGAAAGAGATCTTGGAGTCATTGTGAACAGTTCTCTGAAAACATCCACTCAATGTACAGCGGCAGTCAAAAAAGCAAACAGAATGTTGGGAATCATTAAGAAAGGGATAGATAATAAGACAGAAAATATCATATTGCCTCTATATAAATACATGATACACCCACATCTTGAATGCTGCATGCAGATGTGGTTGCCCCATCTCAAAAAAGATATATTGGAATTGGATAAAGTTATGGAATGGTTTCTGTATGAGGAGAGATTAATAAGACTGGGACTTTTCAGCTTGGAAAAGAGACGAGTAAGGGGGGGGGGTATGATTGAGGTCTATAAAATCATGACTGGTGTGAAGAAAGTAAATAAGGAAGTGTTATTTACTCCTTCTCATAACACAAGAACCAGGGGTCACCAAATGAAATTAATAGGCAGCGGGTTTAAAACAAACAAAAAGAAGTATTTTTTCACAAAACGCACAGTCAACCTGTAGAACTCTTTGCCCAGAGGATGTTGTGAAGGCCAAGACTATAACAGGGTTAAAAAAAGAACTAGATAAGTTCATGGAGGATAGGTCCATCAATGGCTATTAGCCAGGATGGGCAGGGACAGCGTCCCTAGCCTCTGTTCGCCAGAAGCTGGGAATGGGCGACAAGGAATGGATCACTTGATGATTACCTGTTCTGTTCATTCCCTCTGGGGCACCTGGCATTGGCCACTGTCAGAAGACAAGATACTGGGCTAGATGGACCTTTGGTTTGACCCAGTATGGCTGTTCTTATGTTCTTATTAATTGCCAGCACTTAGATACCAGTGACAGGTAGTATCAGAAAACAAAAACATAGATTAATTGTACAGTCTTTCATGTTATCCACTGTCCCATGTTACAATACTCCTATTCAAGTTGAATATCACCTTACTCCATGAGCAGCTCCATTGATTCCAACAGGACAATTTGAAGATGAAAATGCCACTCAGTCAGAGTAAGGGCATCAGAATCTGCACCTCACATCTTGTATTGGGCCACTTGAGCGCTGCTGACGCTCAGTAAAGAATAGTTCTTGTGCACCCAGGAGAGATTTCTGCTCCTGGCTCCCTGCCACCCCCACCACCTTTTTAACCTTACAAATACACTGACAAAGGAAATAAAGGCCTCATTCCCCCCTCCACTTATGCTAGCAAAGAGAGCCCACATCTACGGAACTCAGTTGGAGGACGAAGAGAAAGTGCCACCTCCTTCCACTGGCTTCACAGAAGTCTCTCCTTGGCTTCCCCCAAGGGTTCCAAGTCCTTAAGGAGCTGCACTGCACAGGGACCACAGGGCATTGGGGTGTCTAGTGAAAGTACAGAGGCAAAGGTCCACAGGTATCTCTGGAATCTGCAGCTTGGGCAGGGCTGAACCTCTGCTATATGCCTGCATGGGGAGTATCCCAGAAAGGGAAGCTTACAAGGGAGGATTAGCCCTAATTACAAACAGCCATGGTAAGAAAAGTTAAGAGAGAAAACCCTGTAATTGTAACTCTCATAACACTGGGTCACCTCTATTTGACATATCTTTAGCTGTCTCCAGGCTGACAGCAATTCCGGGCCACAAGGCCAGGGCCATCCCTAGGGGGATGCGGGGTTCGGGGCAGAAGTGACGAATCCATCACTTCCGGGACCGACCGCACTGTCCAATCGCACCAGCCCACGGGGCCCGGAGCAGTCGCGCACGCCTAGGAGCCCAGTGGCCCACCCGGGCGATTAAGGGCATGGGGCTCCCGGTGGCAGCCGCTGCAGTACAGGCCCCTTTTAAATCGGCCAGGGCCCTGGGCAATTGTGCCCTTTGCCCCTTCCCTCCCTCCCCCCCCCCGACCCTCCATCAGCGGGCCTGGCTGTCTCTGTCATACTACAGGCGGTGTATATTCTGCACCAAAAGAAGACAAAGTGTATCAGTGTTCCCTGCAGTAGTAGGTTTATGCTTTTGTGCCTCCTTTTGACATTTCATTCATTCTCTACCCCCTTCATGTCTCACAGATTGATGCCTCCCAGGCTCCTCCCACATAACCACACATAAGCATCCCCACGCAGGACATACACACAGAATCCAAACACCTGGTACACCCCCTACACACAGTTCATTCACAGTGCTCCCCACACTGCACATGTTCCATTCACAACCCTCCTCTGACACTCACACCTGGAAGCCCCCTCACACACACTGTTTAATCACAACACTCCCTCCCCCCCCCACACACACATACTTCATCATACCACCTCTCTCCCACATACACGTGCCTGGCATGCCCCCCTCAACCCCTCACTCACGCCTGGCTCAACACACAACCCTCCTAGACCACTCACACTGAATGGAGTACGGAGGGAGAGGGTTCTTTCTGCAGCTACCTGGAGGGATTGTAACCTGCCATCCCATAGGCCCTGGGCAGGGAAAGCCAGGGCTGTCCTAGGGTCAGGGAAGTCTGTGAGCCAACAGTGAGAGACAGCCTGCTCTCCATCCAAAAGCACAGACCGCATGAGGACACTGCAAAGCCCCATCAAAAACCAGGCTTGGGACAAATGTCCTACCTGTATTCTGTACCCCCACCTCCTACCCCATCCTGGGAGCTGTCCTGGTAAACAAGGGCAGTCCACTGACTTCGGTGGAATTTCACCCACTTAGTGCAGGGCTGAAGCTGACAGTCTTGTCTGGCATTTAAGATGTAGAAGGTCACCAATGTAATATGTAGAAAAAAGAGTATAAGGCTAATACTCTGTGCAGTGACTTTCTGGCTGCCAATATGGAAACTGGGGAGCTGTCTTCCCTAATGGAGAATACGTTCCCAGAGGTAACATTGCTGCCTGGGAATATCCTTGTGATACACTACACAATCAGATCAGAGATAAATGAGAAACCCCTGGTCCCCAATTAAGTCAATAACTTCACCAGGGCCAGCATTTCATCTAAAGTGAATTCTTCAGGTTATTATTAATTATTATTATTTTTATTTTCATGGCAGTAGTACCTAGAAGCCCCAGTCAAGGATCAGGGCCCCATTGAGCTAGGGACTGCAAGTGCAGATAAGAAAATGACAATTCCTATACCTGAAAGCTTACTATCATTGCTATTCCTATAAACCTTACAATATGGACTGCCACGATAAACAGACAATCCCTTCAACATACCATTTCTCCACTCCCCGAGTTTAAGAGTAGTGAACATTTCTAAAATTGGCTTAGTTTTAATTCCACCATTTGCCTGTCTACTGCTGCAACTATAGCTATTGAAAAACTAGAACATTACATCTGTGGTTCTTTCATGGTGTCCAGCATTATTTTAGTAATAATATAATAAATCAATAACAACATTAATACTGAGAATTTGTCCTTTATAGCACCTTACATCCAAATACCTCAAAGTGCTTTACAAATGTTCTTTAATTAAGACTCAAAATAGCCAGGTGAGCTAAGTAAGTATGCTCTCCTCATTCTGTAGA
The DNA here is from genome assembly GCF_027887155.1 of Malaclemys terrapin pileata. NCBI lineage: Eukaryota > Metazoa > Chordata > Testudines > Emydidae > Malaclemys > Malaclemys terrapin. Next base: position 21,612,498 of record NC_071507.1, on the reverse strand, counting down.
GGCACAGAGACATTATGTGATTTACCCAACCTCACACAGTGACTCAGTGGCATAGCTGGAATTAGAACACAGAAGTCTTAACTCCCCGTCCCCCGCAACAAACCCTGATCTTGCTTCCACTGCATTCAATAGCAAAACTCCCATTGACTTCAGTGGTGCAAAGCACGAGAGCCCGCATCATCCCAAATTTTCCTAAAAGAGAGTATGGAATGATAATTTTTCAGCAAGCATTTTTTCCTGCTGCTGCCTATATTGGGCCTGTTTCTCCACTGCCTTTCACCTTAGCTAGTCCATTTACATATGAGGAAAACAGTCGTGTAATCTTACTGTTATGTTAAGAGGTGGTGAAATGACTGGTACAGGTGAAATAACTGCACAAGGTACATAGCAGAGGAGAATCAGGCTTGAGGAGCAAAGCAGTGGAGAATTAAGCCCATCAAATTAATCCCAGAAAACAGTTATCACTTTGAGTGTTTAAAAATAATCTTATACTTCTTTTTTGAGATGTGTCCTGGAGAACATAAAAAAGGTACTGTATGAGTTTCAGTACAGAATGCAAAAGGTACTTCAGTCATCATTTTACCTGAATGATTTCTCTGAAAATACACCATGCGGGGGTGGGGGGAAAGAGAACTGTATATATGGTGTGCTTGAAATTGCCATCAGGTTCACCTAGTTTCTTTTCTTATGTCCTTGGCAATCCAGTTAAGATTTGACAGCGTTTAAAGATGACAGCGCTTGAGGTAATGGGACAATGCCATAACAGGATTACAGGAAATGTGAAAGAAAGGACATACGTATGTAATGTCATTTAGGTAATGTAATCTATGAACACTTTTTGCTTTGTTTTTTGCTGACAAAGAAGTCAGTATCACTTATACAATTCCTTTTAAACTATGTTATGGCCACAGATAGTTTACTTCTGCACATGGAAGACACCCTAAATATACTATTACAAATATTTTGTCAAACTGCCTCTATCTTAAAGGAGGGAATTAAAATAGAACTAGAGCGTCAAATAAAGAACAGTTACCTTGAAAGAAAGAAATACAAAATGATACAAACCCAGGAAGGGATGTTAGAGAGGGAGGGCAGCTGAATTAAAAGAAGCCTCAAACACATTTCTAATGTAACTATAGTATTTGGATTTTAAAGATTCTTCTAATTAATTTCTACCATATTATTTCTTCTCCAAAGCTCAATGCACTCTCTTTACATCAGTATTCCTTTTTAGTAGCATCACAGCTGCCCCTGTCCGCCACTAAAACAGCTTCCTCATTGTCCCACACCAGAAGTTTTGTTGTGTGCCAAGTGACTGACCACAAACAAAAGCTTGTTTGACCAACACTTGTTCCAAAACAAAACACCGGCTATAGGAGGAAGTACTGCAAAGGAGGCTGAATTGATGTTCTGACAATTTCAAATCCAAACAGAGGAGCGTTCTCCTCTGGAACTTGCATTCTTGCCAAACAATGGTGTCTGATCTCCCTATTCACTGCATGCTTTGTACCCCACCACAAAAAAAATTCTCTTAAAACCATGTTTATTATCTAGTCCAATAAGTGGAATAGATGCTGTTAAATAGAGCTAGTAACAATCCAGTGTGTGGTATCTGCATTGTTTTGGGACTTGACTGCAGACAGTCAGCATTGTTTATTTGGTGGTGAACACCATTCCCCTAAATTCTAATCTAATTGCATAGAACTGGTGAGCTCACATGGCCAAGTTACAGACATCAGTGAAGTTACTTCAGATTTACTGGGAAGGATTTGGCCTACTATGTGTATAGAGGGGAGGGAGTAGTTTCAAAACAGGGTTCATGTTACTTCAAAATGGAAACCTTTGTGGATTCAAAAAATAAACACATTTCCCAGAAGTGTCAAAACTGAAGCAAAGAGGTTAGTTCCTATCAATGTAAAAAGCAGAAGCCTTTGCTGGATTCAGAAATAGCTTGATGGGCTAAATTGATTGGTAGGTAATATGGTGGTTGATTAATTCTGTCCTAATCGGTTGGTGTTACTACTGTACAAGATGGAAGATTAATAAGGACAATTCAGGGGACAATTGAGAGAATACCATGAACCAAAAAGCCCTACAAATATAATTGATAAAAGATAGGCCAGTATCTTCCTTTCTGAATAAAATGTTGTTGTTTTTAACCTTTTCCAGCTTTCTCTCAAATAGCTCCTTTTCCTGTACCTGACTGAAGTAACTGATAGGAAAAAGAAGAGTCTTTACCGTGTGTGTGTGTCTGTGTGTATGTGAGATATTAGCATGTTAAGTTACTGATTAGAAGAAACACCCTCCTTTAGACAGCCGGTACACACCCTCGATAAGTACAGTTGAAAACCAGTCACATATTCCAGCTAATATATATTGTATGTGAGCCTGACAATCTTACCCGTTAATAAATAGACATTTAAATTTTCATTACTTTCAGTAATGTGACATCTACAGTGTTTAGGCAACGCACTTAACAATAACCTGTGTTTTAAAAGGATAGCAACCAGCACTGCATATTGCCAGAGATGACAGGATAGTTTGATAGTGACAGAATGTATAAGGCAATCCCACAGAAAGTGTCATTTTTAAAAAATTCCAAAGCAACAGGAATGATCACACTGTTTTTTTCCACCCTTTAGTAAACAGGTCATTTACACCAAAATAATTTTCTGAAGCACAGAAAACCAAGATTTTATGGAAAGTGCAACACATCATCTGTATATGGATCCTGCTCTAGTGACTGTGGAGGTCTAATAGGCATTCAGTGGAGCAAAAGCTAAATGTGTTGGAGTCAGACTGCTTCCAGCGACCATATTAACGGGCTCTGAAGTGTGTGCTGTCTAATTATTCACAGCAAAAACGAAGGGCTAATTTCCCTGTGCAGTACAATAATCTGGTTTCCTAGTTGCTAGACAGAGTCGCTCTGGCTTACTTTCAAACAAGAATTGCTTGTCTCTTATTCAAAGAAAATGAATATGCTGTTTTCTTCTATGTGCTCATTGTGGGCTTTCCATTGACTTCAATGTGAGCAAGACTGGGCCCTAAATGTATCAAAGTATTTACATATTCACTTTTAGGAGTTTCTAGTGGAACCTAGCTTAATAAACTTGGGTATAATTGAATTCCTTATGAAATGAGCATACTTAACACTCACCCAGCACTTCACACAATTAACTAATCAATCCTCCCAAAGTCAATGTAAATGTTAGGGTCCCCACTTTACAGATGGGGAAAATGAGACCTGGAATTAGTGGCAGAACCAGCCTTAGAACTGAGAAGTTCTTGGCTCCCAGGCTTCCTCCCAACCCGCCAGATCAGAAAACATGACTTCACTGGAAGAGGCTTCCGTTGTGATCGGAGGACAATTTTCTAAACTTGATTTAACGTTTAATTGCCAGTGCTGCAAATGGTATTTAATATACCATATAGTGTCAAAAATCTGAGCAGGGTTTGCATAAGAGTGGAGCAAACTTTCCCTCACAGTAATAAGCCATGCTTATACAACACATTTGCGTCCCTCACGCACACACACCACATGCTGGGACCCTGGTCAGGGAAAGCAGTGCATTGGTAGCTCCTCAGTGTCAAAATGGTGGCAGACTAGAGCTGCCCTGGTCCTGAAGCCCAAACCAGTTCAAAGACAGATGCAGCTTGCTGCCAGTCAACCGCTTTGTCTGAGCAACCAGTTCTAGCTATCCAAAGGGCTATCGTGATTTACAAGAAAGACGGGCAAATAATTATTTGCACCAATCCTTTCCTCTTTCTCAATATTTTATTTTGATGAGACAGAAATGTGTATTTCTCTGTAGAAATAAGAACTCCAGTGGGATCTGAGTATCTTATTGCTAGGGTTCAGGGCAAGCTGCAAAACAGAGATCTGGATTTCAACCCCCATGAAGTTCAGTGCTGTTTTAGGTCCAGGGAAGTATTCTAAAGATAGAGGCAATGTAGAAAATCCACATCCCTTAGTGTAGAGGAAAGAATAGATAGAATGCTCCTCATAGAGCATTCAGAGCTTCACAAATGGCTAAAATACAGACTAGAGAGATACCGAAGTCAATGGAGCTATGACAATTTACACCAGCTGAGGATCTGCCCCATTATGCCTGATCCAATGAGTCTGTGAACACTTGTCATTCCTATTCACTTCAGCAGGAGCTGCAGTTGCATGTTTCAGGATCAGACCTGTAGCATTACAACTGACTGTACAGAAACAAGTGTAACCAATATGCAAACTCCTTGTGCCACCATAATCCTACATTTTAAGGTAGCCTGCCTCCCCTCACAATCTTTTCTAAAGCTGAGCTCTTAAAGAACCCTGATGCGGGTGATTGATGCTCCAGTTTCATAGTGACAACTTTTTTAATTTGGCACTTTATATAGAGAAGTAGTAGCCTGCTTTACTTCATACTCACAGACTGACAGACCAACTCCTCTGCTACTGCAGATGGTTAAAGAGACAATAACTGCAAGAGATGGCATGCTGGGCCAAACCTGTAAACTCCAGCTAGAAGGCACACAGTCCCCACATTCAGCAAACGCAACCAGACCTGGGCTGTAAACCGAGTACATTTTTGGTTCTACATCTACCAGATCCCTCAAAAACACAAGGGATTGTAGTATTTGAAAATTACTATTGGGAATTATTATTTGCTGCCATAAGTCAGACAGCAGATCCCATTCCCGTTCCCACTTGCAGCGCAGCCAGGAGTACGTGTGCAGCGATTTCTGTCAGTTATGCTCTTTTTGGCACGGCCCCAAAATTTCTTGAAAGTCAATCTTAATAATTTGCTCCTCTACAGAGTCTCTAAAAGTTCCGTACAAATGATAGTTAAGCCCCACAACATCCCTGAGAGTTATGGATATATAGGAATTACTTTACCCACTGATGAAATGCAGCCACCTCTAGGGTGGAACATAGCGGGAGTTCAATGGTGCTCAGCAGCAATCCACATTTTAGGGAAGAATTAGGTATTTTTGGGTAGAATAATGTATCCAATTGAAATTGTAAGAAATATTTAGCTACCCATGTTAAAATATGACCAGGATAACAGGGTTAACTCATCTGCCTTACCTAGACATGCCACGGGGTTGTTATTATTATTATGTATTATAATAGCATATAGGAGCTCCTGCCAGGAACCAGGAGACTATTATGCTAGCCACTGTACAAACACAGAACAAAAAGACTGTCCCTGCTAATTCCCATAAATTGTCAGAACCTTGGTTTTATATCTTATCTGAAAGATGGCATTGCTGGGGCACTGGGGCAGAACTGACTCAAAGGGGAACACCATCTTACTGACTCACCATCGCCACTTCTTCCATCAGTCTCCCATTCAAGTACTGAGCTAGCCGACTGCTTAGTTTTGTTTGTGACAGCTGATGGGAATCCCAACACTGGGTGTAGGGTTGCCAACTTTCATTGGACGAATTCCTGGAGGTTTCATCACATGACAATCTTTAATTAAAGATTAACGTTTAATTCCTGGAGACTCCTGGACAATCCTGGAGGGTTGGCAAGCCTAACTGGGTGGCATGGCATGAACAGCCCACTGTTTTTGAACTCACTGTATATAAATGAATCCCACTCAGCAGGCCATCTCCTCAAGACAGCGGGCAGTTCTGTGCTATTTAGAATAAAATTTGTTGGAGCTATGGCCAATGAACCTGAAATCTAGGACACCACTCTAGCAGGCCAAAACTGAGGTAAGTGCAATACATATTTAAATTACATTTTCAAAAATATTAAATATTGATATTTTACTAGAAGGAAATTCTAGAGAAGTCCTACATGTGTATATAATGGGATCCATCCTTCTCTGGGCAAAAAGAGTCTTAATCAGAAATTAGGACATTGGCTTGTTGGATCGGATACTCAGAAAGCACATGAAGTGCTCTCAGGGCAGTACATAAAAAAATGTGCGTGACTCCAGATTTCCAAGTCCTGTATCTCTGGCTCTCTGATTTTACACTGTCCTGCTAAAACACAACATTTAGATTAGAAATCTTGAGTACTTTCAAGCCATATAGTGATGTGTGTAACCTGAAATACAAATAATGTGAAAACATTAAAAGAGCTAGAACTGTGCCCCTTGTACCATCTCCTCAATATACATTTTGGAAAGAAATAAATGAATCAGAAAGTTGCTGTACAGGCTATTCACATGTTGTTTAATTCTTGTTGAAGTTGCCATGGCATGGACATGCACAACACTAAAGAGAAAGAGTTAAACACCCAACAATGCCTCATGGAAAAATTTGGAAAACATTCGTTTTCGGGTAAATTTTGATGCTCTGTTAACTTCCTTTTTGCATATTTATCATTCTGGTTTTGATTGCTTGGAAAACAGGATCTTTATCCTTAGCAACTTACATGCTTCTGCTGCTATTCCACACCCAAAGCCAAAGGTCAGGTGCCAGTCTCATACCAATATAAATTACGAGCAACTTTACTGCAGTCAGTTGGCTTACACTGATATAAAACTGATACATAGATGAGAATCAGCCTCACAGGGCCAGATTCTGCTCACAGTTACATAGCTGTAAATCTGGAATAACTCAATGGACTTCAGTGAAGTTACTCTGGATTTACTCTGTTGTCACTGCAGGCAGAGTCTAGTCCATACCCCTCTGTGACATGACAATTAGTTGCTGTGGTAACATTCTTGATGCCACAGACAGCATTTTCATTTGAAGCGAGGATAAACAGCTGGATCAAAGCTTTGCTTAAGATAAAAAAAGGTCCTGGAGCCTTGAGTCAGGCAAAGCTTGCACTGTGCCTTATTCTTCTCCCATTTACATTTGTGTAAATCAGGAGAAACTCAGCTGGAATCAGTGGAGTCATGCTGGTGCTAAGATGCTGTAAAGGAAGAGAATCAGGGCCCACAGGAGTTTTGCCTGAGAAAGGCTTTCCGGATCAGGCCTGCTGTAAATATTCCTAGTGAGTAGGGTTACCATATTTCGAGCCTCCAAAAGGAGGACACTCCACCGGCCCCCGGCCCCACCCCCAGCCCCGCCCACGCCCACGCCCCAACTCCGCCCCCTCCCCTGCTTCCCGCGAACATTTGATTCGCGGGAAGCCTGAAGCAGGTAAGGGGGGGTGTGGGGGGAGGAGGAGCGGCCCAGGCTGCCCCCCCCCCGGCGTTTCCAGCCTGGGCCGGCCCTGGCCGAGCACCCCCTTGCCCCGCCGGCCCCCGGAACCCCAGCCGAGCATCCCCCGGCCCACTCAGCACCCCCCAGCCCCGCTTCCCCCCGGCCCGCTCAGCACCCCCCGGCCTGGCCCCCGATCCCCGGCCGAGCACCCCCTGGCCCCGCCAGACCCCGGACCCCCGGCCAAGCATCCCCCGGCCCGCTCAGCACCCCCCAGCCCCGCGGGCCCACCGGCCCGCTCAGCACGGCCCGGCCCCCGATCCCCGGCCGAGCACCCCCTGGCCCCGCCAGCCCCCGGACCCCCGGCCAAGCATCCCCCGGCCTGCTCAGCACCCCCCAGCCCCGCCGGCCCCCCAGCCCGCTCAGCACCCCCCGGCCTGGACCCCGGCTGAGCACCCCCTGGCCCCCCCGGCCCGCTCAGCACCCCCCAGCCCTGCCTCCGGACCCCACTTCTCCTACCTGGGCTCCAGCTGAGCTGCTCCCCCCCTCTCAGAATGTAAGAGCCGAGCTGCTGGCTTCGGGCAGCCCTCCCCTGCCTCAGGACCCAGAGCTGGCTGGGCACGTCCCTTCCCCGGCTCCAGCCGAGCTGCTTGGCTCCTCCCCCTCAGACTTACAGAGCAGAGCTGCAGAAGCCAGCGTTACCGGCTTCGGGCAGCCCCCCCCCGCCTCCGGACCTTGCACCGTGGGAGCAGCTCAGCTGGAGCCGGGTAAGAGAAGTGCCTGGCTGGGGGCTCGGGGTCCGGAGGCAGGGGGGGACTGCCCGAAGCCAGTAGCGCTGGCTCGGGCAGCTTGGCTCTGTAAATCTGAGAGAGGGGGAGTGGAGCAGAGCCGCAGGGGAGAGGAAGTGCCGGCCATTTTCCCGGACATGTGTGGCTTTTCGGCAATTCCCCCCGGACGGGGGTTTGATTGCTGAAAAGCTGGACATGTCCGGGAAAAAACGGACGTATGGTAACCCTACTAGTGAGAGAGGGCCAGATCATCCTCTCCTGTGGAAAATCCCACAGAACAGGCCTTAGAGGGAGAAAATCACACATACCCCAACACACGCAATCCTCTTGGACGGCGGGGCTGGGAAAGGGGGGGGAGGGATAGCTCAGTGGTTTGAGCATTGGCCTGCTAAACCCAGGGTTGTGAGTTCAATCCTTGAGGGGGCCACTTGGGAATCTGGGGCAAAATCAGTACTTGGTCCTGCTAGTGAAGGCAGGGGGCTGGACTCAATGACCTTTCAAGGTCCCTTCCAGTTCTAGGAGATGGGATATCTCCATTATTATTATTAAAGAAAGGGGGGAATGAAAAGGGGAATCTCCAAACCTGGTGGATCTGTGTGAGGCCAGGGCTGTGTGTGGACCTTTAGCTTCTGCACTAGGTCTAGCTCCCTTCAGACTTTCCCCTACCTCCTGGGCTCTCTGGCAGTAGCTGCCTGATGGGACCAACTAGAAGAATAATAGACCTCAGAATCACCAACCCCAGGTGTTCAAAAATCACAAGTTAGGGCCAAAAATAGTGTGTGATTGGCTTAAAAATCATGAGATTTTTTAAAAATAATTCCTTTTGGATTCTTATTTGCCTTCTGATTTTTCAGCCTTTAGGCTGCTCCTGAATCACATTTTCTAGCTTTACTCTGCAACCATGAAGTCTAGAAACTTTATTTAAAAAAAAATGAAGCTGAGATTCTCATGTAATCCCATGACTCCATGTGCTGGGGCTTCAAGCAAAAAATATCACAATAATGATAAAATCATAGAAGTTGACAAAGCTGGCAAGCGTGTATTAGCTTTTTGGATTGACTTCCACAGTGTCAGAGCAGAGATGATTTGTATCCTATGTCCCTCCCCTAAACTGTCCAGACTTGACCCCCTCCACAAACACATACCCAGACAGGACAGAGAGGTTGTTTTAACATCACCTAAGCAAATCCTTGTTTTGGAAAGACATGGTAATATTCTGTTTTGGGGCCTGATCCAAAGCCCTGATCCAAAAAGCTTCCAATCGGAAGACTCACATTGACTGCATTTGGTTTTAGATCGAGCCTTTGCTGAGCAATTTACATGATGGGTCAGATCTCAGGATAACAAAACAACAATGGGCGGTGGGACCAGGTGGAATTTGCAACGTGCAATAAAAATACACTTCCGACTACCAGAAACCCTGGAAATCTGACAGCTTTTTGTGTTGTAATAATGCAATTCAAAAGACTATCAGAATTGTATAAATATTTGTATAGACACTTATCACTGTAACGATCAGATACCAAGTTCCTCTAAATCAGCTGATTTGCTTAAAGTCATTGCCTCAGTTTGTGGAAGCCTGCTAAATGAAATTATGCAAACCCAACGTAATGATCTATACAGTGTAACATAAAGCCTGTGTTTATGTAAACAGACTAAGTCCTCTAACATCCTTACACTTCTAGGTAGCTGTCAGCAAAATAAAATTAAAATTGGAATCAAATTTCCAAGCCTACTAAAAGAACATGTGCAGGAAGTACATCTTAGCCCAGGAGTTAATTAATTATTATTAATACAATGAATGCTTGCTAGGAAATGTTTGTACTTTGCAGCTGTAATTAAATATTCTCACTCATGCAGCTCTCAGCCTTCATAAATTAGTATTGTGTTTTATAGCCCAGAATTTTTTTTTAAATAAGAAAATATATTCAGATTGAATTTTACATTTTCTCCGGGCCTGGGAAGAGGGAGAAAGACTTTTTAATATTCATACACATTTTCCTTACTACATAAATCCAAATATTTCTCTGTCTGTGTTGTGCACTGTTTTCTAAAAGTAATAAGTCACTTTTGTTCCAGAAGATGAAAAATGCCCTGGTGACATCTTCAAAGTGCTGTGCAAATACTAAATGCCAGATCCCACCATCCTGACTTATGTTAGGAAGCATCTTGCTCTATCGGTAGCACCACTGATTTCACTGACGCTATTTGCTACTCAGAGGGCCAGACTGTAAACCTCTTGAACAAGCTGCTGAGCAGTTGGTCACACAAGTAGCCTCCATTGAAATCAGTGGGGCTACTCATGTGAGTAAGTGCTCCACAGCATGATTAAGGGGGTTTAAAATCTGGCCCAGTGTAAGGATTGCCATATCTATCCCTAACTAATGAAGGGACAGTTTCTGATTCGTTACATGGGGCATCCCCTTACTCAACAAAGAGTCCCATACATTTCAGTGAGACTACTCACAGAGTAAGATGTTACCCAGTGTGAGAGAAGGTAACAGAATCTGGCTCTTTTTATTTCACACCCCTGTGAAATAGATAAAATAAATATATAGTATTTTCAACAGGTTCCGAAGGGAGTGATTGATACAGAAAGCCATTAAGGATGAGATCCTATCACTCTTCCATTGAGCAGTCCCATTGAAATCAAAGGGACTGCTCATGAAGTAAGGTGCTTCTCAACATGAGGGGACCAGAATCTGGCCCTAAGTGGCAACAAATGAATTCATTGACAGAGCCGGGATCAGAACGCCAGGAGTTCCTAGCTCCCAATCCTATGACATAACCACTAGACAATGGGGCTCTTCTTCCCACCTGCCTGCTCCCATAGGAAAATGTTTTGATGTACTCAGATTCAGGGGTTTGTTTTTAATTCTTATTTTTATTATCAGATGGACGCACATGATAATCTCTTTTTGTCTTCTGAGTTCATAGTTAATTTAGCTCATATCTCATTTCAGCAGGAAACATCTTAACTTTGGGGATGTACAAAATAATGATGATTGCCCCAGCAGTCAGTTGTTCAAATAGTTGAAAATTAAGAATACTGCATACAAAGTAAATTAAGCAATTTCCTATCCTCCCAGGATCTTCCAAGTCTATCAAACTCCTCATGACTAAGACGTCAAGTTGCCTCATTACTATAAAGGAAATGTACCTTTGTATCTGCGGGTCCTTTAATGGGACTACAAAAGATTGGGAAATAGAACTTGGCATATTCTGATCACACCGATGAAAGGAGTTTCAGTTTGGACGAACATTCCTGAATCAACTCATGTATAACTGGATCTATGGTCTAATCTGCATGTCTTTGATTGCACAAAACATTGTGCCTCCGGTAAGGATGCACAAACCTGATCGGCATAATACCAGTTGTTGTTGATCATGGTCCAGACTGCAATGCTCTTGATCACAGTAAAGTGAATGGGACCAGCTGCAGAGTGAGGTGCTACTTAGTGTAAAATCGGGCTCTGTGTCAGGTGCCAACTGGTACTCTTATTCATAATCCTGCACCCTTCTCTCAAATTAATAACTAAAATAGTTTTCAGCATGTGACTGGTAATTTTAAAATAATCAATGTGCACTGAATATGCAGTGTTCATACCAAAAAGCTACTAGATATACTGTTAACCTTAGCCATTAAAATAATCCTTCATCTCTGGGATGATGCTTCACAACCTCCTATAGATCACTGGATCCATTCCATCTTCTTGATTTATACATTTGAGAGAAGTTACACTCCTGAGCCCAACAAGCTGGGAATTATTCCCACACATTGGGAATGCCATAGCTGAGTAACAAGTACCCTGCATTATGGTGATCACTTGGCAGTGGCTGCAATAACCTAAATTTTTGCTGAGACTTTCATTATAACCCTTCATTTCCACTGCTCATAACATTTTGAAAAATTCTCCTTTGCAACAGAAACTCTCCTTGGTTGGTCTCAGGCCAGCGGTGAAATTCTTATAAAGAATGAGAAAAATCAGTATTTTTCAACTGAATGGAGAATAGGAGGAGGGGGGCACATTTTCAACGGATTTAGACTTTTACTCACCAATTACTCAAAAATGACTGAACAACAACCCTCCATACTTTGCATGTAAATCATCCAGACTGGGGTGCAGGAACTTTGATAGGTTTGAAAAAAACCTAAAAGTCAAAATGCTGTAAGTAATGGAAAACAAATCCTTCTGCACATGCTTGGTAGGCACCTGCTAAGATTTTTTTTAGTAGAGTGCAACGGGGCACCGCGCCACTCAGTTAGGTCCATCACAATGCACAGCTTTCCTGCATGGCTAAAAAAGGGGTGAGGAGTTAGTCTACAGGAGAGAGATTGTATGGTCCAATTTCTTTTCCAAAGAAATTAGAGATTTTGGGTGCTTTCGTTTTTGAAGAAGTCCTAGCTGATATTTTTTAAAGGAGCCTGATTTGCTGGGCACTCACTCTCTGAAAATTGGGCCCTTTTAAAATGTTTCAAGTTGAGCCACCCACAAATGCACCAAAAATCACTAGTCATATTTGAAAGTGGCTACAATGCCTCCCTGAATACACCCACAGCACAGTCCTCCAAAGAGGGCCTCAAGGAGAGTGGAAGTTGCTTCAGGGCACAGATTCCCACTTCATGAGCAGAGCCAGTTGGGGAAATGGGGTAATTCCCACCCTCTCAAAATGTGCAACACAGCAATGGTGAGAACCAGTTTGTGGTGGGCAGCCCAACCATCCTGGTCCTAATGAAGTAAATCGGAGGGTGTTTTTTGTAGACTTCAATGGGAGCAGGATGGAGACCCACCTGTGAAGCCAGAGGAAACTGATTCTGAGTGGGTTTAAGGTTCCCATTATGTGCAAGCATAAAAGGAGTGGTGAAGGGGTTGCTTGGAAATATCCATCCCATGTACCAAACTGGTGGTAAACTGGTTGCTGGGGCCTGCAGAGTTTCTCTAGAAGCTGGCTCTAGCACTATGCTCTGTACCATAACAACAGATGCAGGTTTTGGAGATATCCCATCTCCTAGAACTTGAAGGGACCTTGAAAGGTCATTGAGTCCAGCCCCCTGCTTTCACTAGCAGGACTAAGTACTGATTTTGCCCCAGATCCCTAAGTGGCCCCCTCAAGGATTGAACTCACAACCCTAGGTTTAGCAGGCCAATGTTCAAACCACTGAGCTATCCCTCCCCCCCAAAAAAGGAAATTATTGTAGTTTATAATAATACTGATCCTTGTCTCTTTCTGTGGGGATGTTGTAATGATAGATGAGCTGCTGGTTCTTTATGAACCTCAGTGTTCTCACTATTTTTCTGCTTCGCTTTTGTATAGTTATGTTCAATGCAATAAGGCTTTTAAACATTCTGAAGCTTGATTTTTAAAGACAAAAAGAACACATTCAGCATTCTGAACCCTTTCCGTTGTTTCAAGCCTGGGAGTGGGATAGGGTTGGAAATTTACCTTATAGTATCAAAACAGAAATGAGGAACTATTTCTTCTGTGGCACAGAATGATCACTTAAGACTGCAGGCAGATGTCAGGTCTTGTCTACACACACAGTTGTTCCTGACTATGTATTCTGGAACAAGTGCGCCTGGTCCTATTTAACTTAATGTAGGGAGCTAAGCAGGAACAGGGCTCTCTTATTTTCTGGAATAAGAGCATCCACACCTCGGGCTGGTCAGCAACAGCTATCGCACTTTAAATTTTCTTTAATCCACATTAAATTTCAAGTGTAGACAAGCCCTTAGGCACAGGGTAGAGTATATACAGTTCACATGGCAAAACTGATTAACAGTGCTGTGGCAGCAAAATGCAAGCAGCAGACTTCCAGGGAGAGTGTGAGACCCACTGCCCAACAACACATGGGGCTAGACACTGACAACTTTCCCAGATGTGAGACATATTCTGATTGCATTCCTTCTGTATTCGCTAATCCCTGCTGCTCATGGTAACAAGGAATGTGACATCCCTTTTTGTTCTTATAAGCCTTGTCTACACTTGGAGTTAGCCCAAGGTACGTCTTCACTACCCGCCGGATTGGTGGGTAGCAATCGATCTATCGGGGATCGATTCCGTCGACTCTGGAACTCCACCAGGGCGAGAGGTGGAAGCGGAGTCGACGGGGGAGCCGCAGCCATAGATCCCGCACCGTGAGGACGGGAGGTAAGTCGATCTAAGATACGTCGAGTTCAGCTATGCTATTCTCGTAGCTGAAGTTGTGTATCTTAGGGTACGTCTATACCCAGCCGCTAGTTCAGCGGCTGGAAATCGAACTTCTGGGTTCGACTTATCGAGTCTTGTCTGGACGCGATAAGTCGAACCCGGAAGTGCTCGCCGTCGACTGCGGTACTCCAGCTAGACGAGAGGAGTACCGTGGAGTCGACGGGGGAGCCACGGAGTCGACGGGGGAGTCTGCCTGCCACGTGTGGACCGAGGTAAGATCGAACTAAGGTACTTCGAACTTCAGCTACGTTATTCACGTAGCTGAAGTTGCGTACCTTAGTTCGATTTGGGGAGTTAGTGTAAACCAAGCCTTAGATCGATCCCCCCTACCCCCCCCAGTATAGACCAGCCCCCAGACTTCCAGCCATGGGTGTAGCCGCACTAGTGCAAACCCCTCATGTAGGCATGGTAAGCCCACAACTTGCGTCAGTAGAGCTTACCTCTGCTTGAAACTGTGATAGGCTCCACTGGTTCAAACTTCCTTCCTTTTTCACATGAGTGGTTTGCACTGGTGCAGCTATACTGATAGCTGAGATTGGCGCTATTTCCAAGCGTATACAGGGCCATAGGGTCAAACCCTGATTCCTGAACAAAGACGAAGGGAAAGCTCATGGCCAACTACTGCAGCCTCACATCACTAGTAGTCCTCACTGCAGCTTCCTCACAGCAAGATGGGGGTGAATCTGTATAGTAACTCCTGTCCTACTCACATCATAAGGCAAGGGAGGCCCTCTGAAGTTGTGCACTGGGGCATGTAGAGGGTACAGATCCTCTCATGCAGGATTCCCACATCTTGCTCAGCTATCAGACAACAGATCACACTGCTTCCACTATAGTTCAGGACCTCCAATGGATGCACAGGATTCAGGGGTGGCAGTGAGCAGGATCTGCCCTGGAAGACTTGTGATTTGGTAAAGGAAAAAGCAGCCATTCCAGTTTAGAAGAGAAGGTGACAATCATTTGATTATTCTAGACACCCAAATGGAAGAAACATCCCCTGGAGCCCACTTTCAAATGTAAACATATATATGGCATTTTGTCTCAGAAATGGGATGAAAACATCCTAACGTCCATCTCCATGCATCACTTCTTTTTCTCCTTGCTTGTGCCACCAGAGCACAAGAACTGGTAGGGTTCTCCTTACAAACAGCCTATATTCCAATGTGCCTGCAGGATGTACAGGCTTTGATTGTTGTTGGGGTTTTAATAGCATATTCAGAAAGGCCTTAAAGGTGTTATTCAACATCAGATGCAATTGTGCCACAGGACCAGGGGCTCTTTTCACTTTAGATTTGACTGGCAGGATTCCCAGGGTACAACAGAGGTGCCCAGTGAAACTTCAGTCATATCTTTCTGGTGGGAGAAAATGCCCCACCATTTCTAAATTCTAAACAGCTCCTTTCTAAAGAAAACAATCCTGCTCTCTGGAAAGATGAATGGAGGAGCAAAGTGCAGATACATAATCTCCTAAAGTTCCCTGTGACCCCCCTTTTCCTTTCTAAATTACTACTTCATCCTTCCCAGTATTCGGTTACAAAGTAACGCAGGGCACCAATCTGGACACAAGAATGTTACATAAGTTGTAACCTTCCTCTGCTTACCCTTATCTATCTTTGTGCTGTGATAACAATCAACCTATGACCCCCTGCTTCTTTTATTTATATTAATATTTTCTTTGAAACTAAACTGTCACTCAGTTCTCTAGGTCTTAAAATAAAATACAAATAATCCAGGATTGCTTTCAACAGAAATTCAGCCTTGGTTGAAGATTATTCCTCCTTCCCCTTTTGTTAATATTTTGCTTGGAATTCAGTGTATTCAGAAGCTATGGTACAGCTGTGTGTAAAGGCAAAAACAAACAACATTAAAAGAGCAGTTTCTCCAGTCCTTTCCTAACCAAGTCCATTGCTGTAATTCTTGGGCACTGTACTTCAGACTGAAGCATTTTTCCTTTCTCTACTGATAACGCATTATTTGAAAATGTTTACACTGAGGATTAATTCTACAGCTAGACAGTTGGTTCACAGCCCCCACTCTCCTTACGCTTACACACACACAAGAGCAAAAGCATATAGCACTTCTTCAAAGTTTCCTTTTCCAGTCTATACTGCAGGACCCCAGATGCCTTACACTGATAATACCAACCAGAAGGAATACAATGCTTTGTTAGGGTTCACAGGTGAAATCCGGAGAAGCAGCTGTCACCTTGGGGAATCACTCATCAGGTACAGAACCAAGAGGGATTGGTTTCAGCTGGACAAACATTTTATCCACATCAGCTAATGTGAAACTTTCTGCCCTTCTGTGCAGTGCCAGCTCACACACTCACTCCACCCCTAATCTTTCCATCAACGCTCCATACAGGTGGTTGTTTTTCTCCTGAGGCTGCACCTAGCCTGTACAAACAGTCTCTTCACATAGGCAATGGGTGTAGGCTGGCTCTTTGTGACCGAGAGCATGGGATCAGGCTATGCGACTGCTTAACTCTCCAGGCCACATATGTAATGTGTAATTCTACATTAAATGATTCAGGATTGTCTGCTAAGGCAAAGTCCAATTACAGAAGTTAGCAAAGACAGCTGGAGCAGTACACCCCAAAAAAAGGGAGTCACCAAAAACAACCTGAACAATATTTGTACACAAGTAAACTCCAAGGAGCCTATGAGACCTACTTGAATCCTTTGTGAAAAGGGCTGTTAGCACAAAGTTCTGGTTCGGATTGTAATTGTTATGGGCAGCGGAGGGCAAAAGCCAGGCGCCATTGTTTAGGGGAAGCATCAGCAGACAATGCATTGTTCAATAAGGACCTAATCTATTTCAGTGGGCTTTGGATCAGGTCTTAAATCCTGACAGTGAAACTGTTGCTAATGAGTTTCACAACCTTTGTATTTTAGAACCTAGTATACTAAGCTTTAGTGGGCAAAATGTTGAGTTTGTTTTTTTTTTTTAAATTGAAATTTAATTTTTTGCTCCTTTGATTTTATTTATTATTTGTATGGCAGTTACCACCTGGAGAGGCCAGGCCCCTCTGTGTGAGGCTCTGCAGAAACATAGCAAAAAAAATTGTCTCTGCCTCGGAGCACTTACAATCTAAGCATTAGACAAGGTAACAAGGTAACAATGAAATTATTATGAGACTTTGTTCTCAATACCTTTGGCCCGGACCCAAGACACAGTTGTCTAGGCTATCTGGAGTGTAATAACCTTTGCTCTAAAACTAAGGTACATATGCTACCCTGCAGTAACCACATTCCCCTGGAATACACTGGCAACTTCATACATCTCACTCCCTCCATGTATTATGGTATTGTTATTTAGAGTACTAATGATCAAGTCATACTGATGGCCATGCTAAGCACCCACTAAATTGCCAAGACAGTGTTTAGCACTGATGAAAGAATGCCCCCATTTCTCCTTCAGAAACACTTGATATATTTCCATTTTTCTGTCAGCAGATTCAAATAACAATCTGAATGCCAAGATTTATACATGGGCACTTCTAAACATATTTCATTATAGCCTTTGCAAAACTACATTTCAGCCTAAACATTCAATTAATGTAATTACATTGCTACCTGATGGTATTATCTAATTTAACTTCAGTTCTGTAGTATTGAAAAGCATGTGCCTTTTAACATTCTGACTGGCAAGACATGTGATAAACGGAGCTATAAACATGTTGGCTCAACTGAGCTGTTTAAAAATAAATTAGCAAACTATAAAAATAAACAGTAACATACATATGTACTCAATTATGAACTAACTCTAATTTTTGTTCTGAAATACTGTCTTTGACCTTAGTCATAAACAAGCACTATTAAAAAAACATAATATCTCAACAGACAGAAGGGCAGGGATTAAATGCTCATTGAGCACAGCAGAATGCAGAATAAGGGATAAAAAGGAAGAAGAAAAGAAAGAAAAGAAAAAAGCCCTGTCTTCATTAAGTGTAGAAAAGTTTACGGAAACCTACATTGACTGCAGTGTTTATGTTGATGAAAGCTCCTTACATTAGAGCATTAGAGCAAAAACAGTTAAAATCCAATGAAGTGCTTTTGCCTTTTCTTTATGTTTAAAGCCACACAAGAGCTAGCAAAAAAAAAATGAATTTGCAACTGTTTCAACAGCCTGATTTTGCGACGGAACACAGTATCTATTCTGCAGGGCTATCTGAAGACCTCTAGCTATCCAGGTAGAAACTCTGCTACTGCCTTGTAAGATTTAGCCCATTATGAAACATATGGTGAAAATGTCTTCCACATCTCATCAGAGAAGGGGTGAGGAAAACAAACAGGCTGTTAAAACTAAGAGCACTATACCAGGCATGTTTTTCACACAAATCCAATGCTCCTGTGACAAAGGACAGCATACTATAGGATAATTACAATGGATTATTATTACATTTAAGAAAGAAAGAAAGATTCACACAAAAGGCGTATTTCATATACACACAGAGATTTCTGAAGCTTTCAAATCATGTGGCCATCCATGTTTATTCACATCTGGTTATGCTCCTAACTGATCAGAACAGATGCACACACATACACATGTGCAAACATACACACACACAAATCACAATAAGCCTGAAATTCTCTAGTGTCATGGTGCTTGATGCCTTTAATTTCTAAAACAAAAGTAGTTGAGCAACAGCTATGCAACATGAAGAACCAACCCAAAATGCTGATTGCCCGAGGGCTGTCTACCAAAAAGTTATATAAATAAAAAATAGGGGGAAACTCATGTTCATCTACACACAGTCTTAGAATGCAGAAAAAGCCTGATCGGCATGAGGAGTTGGAAGAGAGGCTTCATTACACAGTACACCACCCCAGGCCAACTTCTCCACAGTGGTGAGACACGTAGGCCCAGCAGTGCAGTCAATAACTACATAGAATCTGACATTTACACAAACAAGAAGGGCTGCCAGTTGCTGTGAGACAAACATCCATAACACACATTTTTAAAGGAATGCAACTGTAAGGTTATGTAACAGCCAGTAAAGGCACACATTTCTAGAGGACCTTCATTTTCAGAGCAATGGGATGCTGACAATCATATGTAACGTCTCTGGGCATTTTATGTCACAGAAAGAGAGAAAAAAGGCTGTGTCCAATCTTCCTGCTGCTCACAAAGACTATGCAGTCCAAGTGGTTTGGGAGCCATTCTCAGTCTTTGGAGTTTTCTCATGGCCTTTTCTGACACACGACTGTCACGTTCAGCCTGACTTAATTAGCTGTGCTAGGACTTTTCTGTACTGTCCTCAAGGCCATTAATGAATCTGAAAGGATTTTCTCTAATTTACGGTAGATGTAGAGTATTTTTAACAGACTCAAAGGAAACAAAAGAAAACCAGGATCCTCAGTCACTGAAGGGCATGTATTAATCTGGTATGCTAACATTGTCTTTTCACAGGCTTCCCAAGTCTTTAAACTGCAGCCTTTTTTTTTTTTTTTAAATTGTTCATGAAAGGTGCCAGATTGACAGCCCTGGAGACCAAAGTCCTCCATCTATCCACTGAACAGGGCTGCAGAAATACAAACTTCTCTACACTGCCCCATGAACATGGCTGAGTCCTGACCTAGAGGAAATGTTTCCTATGTGGGAAGAGTCTCTTTGTTCATTAAAATCCTTTGTCTTTCTGCTCACACTGTGAAGTAATGCCATCGGGGATGTGAACACCTATTCACTGGGAACTGGATTCTGAGCAGCAGCTCATTTTACTTAGGCCATCCAAAAGCCATCACTGGAAGGTGACAGGAAGGTGACAATTTTCTGTCGCCACCCTCTTGGTCTACATTCAAACCATTGGCCTCTAGGAGAAAGGATCCATACTCAATCCCGTCCACTGCATTTGTTTCCTATACCAGGAACTCCATACAGTACCCAAAGCACATAATATCAAAGAATTATCCCAGGAACAATTAATGTTTCCAAGAAAGAAAATACCTTATCAACTTATAGAAATTAGAATGGGGCTTACAAACACATCTACAAGCTTTAGTTACAAGTGGAGTGGCAGTCTGTTGAAGTAAAGCACATGCTTCTTTAATATTTAGCAAGTCCCTTTTTTACCCTACATACGTCTACTGTTTCCTTAAGCACTTGGTAGATGCATAACTCAAAAAAGCAATGAAAAAGAGTAGTAAGACAGACAGGTGTTTCTGTCTGAAAAGTTCGGTAAGTATTCAGAACATGTTCAAACAAGGAGGACGCAACTTAAGCCTCCTTGTGCTCTGCTATCACTCTTTTTTTCACTTCTGAATTCAGCAAGAAGAACACTAACCCCCACAGCAATCCTTACATCAAGTGGTATAGGGCCTATGTAAGTTCCCACACTTGGTGCCTTGGTGAGCACTGATAATATGTCTACACTGCAATTAAAAGCCTGTGGCTGGCCCATGCCAGCTGACTCAGGCTAAGGGGCTGTTTAATTGCAGTGTAGATGTTCAGGCTCAGGCTAGAGCCTTGGTTGTCTAACTGCAGTGTGGACGTACCCACCATGGCTCTGTCGCCCGTTCTACTGGACACAGACTAATATGCAAGGTGAACTTTTGTTCTTTGTACAATGCTTTATGAGAACACTGCTTTACAGGAAATTTGGGTGTGTCTCAAAATACTCATCTTTCCCAGCTTATGCACATACGCCCTGTAGCTATCTGACTTGGCTACAGGACGTTCAGGTAAATCAATAATCCAAAGGTGGAAGTTAGCTCTGAAAGGCAGTATAGCCAAACATGACATTACAGCACTGGCCAATCAACTCTGGCTGAATGCAGTCACGTTATCACTGCAGTATGTGCCATTGGCAGAAATAAAGGCATGGTTATGAAAATAAAAACAGTGGAGGGTTAGACGAGTGGTTGTCACTGACACCAGCAAGATATTATCCTTTATACCATTTCTCCTTTATACCACCTCTTAGCTGTAATTATCAGTGCTCAGTAAAATGGTAACCAGCGAAGCATCATAGTTAATCTCAGAATTTTGATATATCTGTGATTTATCAGCAAGAAGGCCCCTCTTCCCGTGCTCATATTTGAATTTCACATGAGCTGTGTGTTTACACACACTACATTCACATCTGGCTACGTACCATGTATGTCAACAACATCTTTTTTGGAACCAAACACCTGGCACACGCTTGAGGTGCAGCATATGAGACCAATGGCAAAATAATATAATCCCATGTACCGCTCCTGTTCAAATACTCTCCTCCAGATGTGCATCTGTCTCTCTTTTTCACTCTTTTTTTTGTGATAGCTGATACCAACAAGAAATGTGAATTAAAAGCACTAGCCAGTTTGAAAACTAATGCCATTTTCTGTGCCTCTCCTCTCTTCTGTTACCAATAAAACACTTAAAGATACTATTCGTGCAGACACAAAGTGCTATGGGTTACCTGTTAATGTGTTTCAGAATATTAATATTTTGCTGCAATTCCGATAGTTCTCTTTTTGTTATATTAAGTTAACAGTGCTCTAATCTGGGTTGACATTGAAAGCTTGAAGAGCTGCAATCTACATAAACTACACTATTCATGACAACCACTTCTTTATACGTTACTCCATTTCATGAACACAATCTTCTCTCAGTCAAACTATTTCCCAAGCCATAATAAGTTGGAAATGCAGAAGCATAGAAGTAGCATGTAAAGTAGCATAAGACATTACTGGAAAAGTATCATTAATTTTTTTTCTGGGCCCTGTGTGTCTAATAGGGGCAGCAGGAGGAGAGCAATAAATGAATGAGCGACAAAAATCCAGAGTCCAAGACACTTTTAACAGCATAAGTCAGAAAATTCAGTAGCTGTTCCCATCTAACCGAAGAGGTGAATTTGTAGGGCCAAAGCCGCAGCGACTGTAAATCAGCATAGCTCCATGAAAGCCCAGCTGAGTTACACCGGAAGTGTTGCCCTGAGTTTCAGCTATACATCTCCTCTTGACTTTACTGGATGTTGTACAACTGAAATCTGATGCTGTTCTGAATATTTACTGCAAAGTGTTCAGCTGGTCCACAGATCCATATCTTGCAAAGAAAGTCACTTATGTTTTCATTTTTTTAAAATTATGTTGGGCCTGATTCTCCATTCCCTTATATGGATGCAAATTAGGAGTAACTCGACTGAAATCAATGGAGTCATACCAGGAGTAAAAATGATCATGTGAAAGGAGAAGCGGGTCCTTTGTAAGTAGAACCAATTCATAAAAGGGCCAGTGCAATCTTCTCATCTTCTGTGGAAAGGGACAGGAGCAGAAGCTCTTTGGTCTCCAGCAATAACTGATCAGGGTTCTGCAGAGATTTTAAACCACTTGAAGCATGTTATAGCCTGGTCCATGTAGGAGCATTTCATCCTTTCAGTTTTTCAATTGTGTGCCATCCCAAAGGAAGAAAGTGAGCAGGTTCTACTACAGTACATTGCACCGAGGTTGAGAAACAAACTTTATCTAACGTAATCATTAACTAAATATAACCTCCCTGGCTCTGCTTTCAGGAGCTACATGCCAGTTACCAGTAGGAATAAGCACAACTAATGGAGAATAAGGGATACTCCACCCCAACTTTTTGCTGTCTTTTTAATCCATCCCTTGGACCATTTCAGGAGTAATACACTTGCTGTGCCAGCCCAGTTTTTTATATGTGGTTGTACCTAAGTTTCCCCCAAAGGATTTTCCTTAAAAAAAAATGAAAAATCAACCAAAGGAGTGAATTCCCATCAACCCTGTGTCACAGGAAAAGTGCTCTGCCCCACAGAGTGAGTGACTTAAGGGGACTAGATTCAGGAGTCTCATTCCCTGGGCTAGGACACAGTAAGTACAGAGGGGACATACCCTGTATGCTTATGCATAAGTGATCTGTGGATGAGCCAACCCATCATTTTGTGATGCTGACACTAGCAACAATGTGGATCAAAACTGGTCACAAACTCCCGTCTACTGGGTGAGGCTACTGTCTCCAGAAGTGGTGGGGAGGCAGCCAGTGGCATGGGAGATGGCAGACAGCAGTACAGCTGCTATACTTGCCCCCTCTACCTGCTCCTGCTTGTCACCCAGGTGGTTCCCACAGCCCTGAGTCCTCACTTGTCTTCATCCCTGACCCTGCTTGTTCCCCCAAAGCTTCTTACCCCTCAGCTTGGCTCCTTGCCAGTGGCTTCTCCACCATTCTGTATCCCATGAGACAACCGGTCTGACCCATACATGTGCCAACCCCCCCAACAGCAACTGGAAAATTAAACACACATTTCTCAGCATGTGCTCACGTATTGGCAATACCCAGCCTTTTATTGGAATCCACCAGTGCACCCCCAAAGCTCGCAGTTTAAGGAGAAGTGTTGGCTTGGCCTCTCAGGGCAGGTAACTCATGTCAAAGGTAGTGTAAGTCCCCCAGAGACTCCTTAGCTATAGGGGGTTCATTTGAAGTGAGTCACTTCCTCATATCCTTGGGCCTCAGTGTATCAACTGACCGGGATGATATGAGAAAACAAATCCTGAATGTGCAGAAACTTCCAAATCCAAACACATTTGAAAGAATGAACTACAAGATCATGGGGTAAGCCTTTTCAAAGGAGCGTAAGGTAAGAGGAGGTGGAGTTTCCTGATAAAGGAGGATAAGGATTTCCCTGCTCAAATATCAAAGGATTCATACTAAGAAAGAGAGGAGGAAAATTAACCTAATGATATACCAGTCTGAGCCTCTGCTAGGAAGACCCACATGCTCTCTTCTGAACACTGACCTTTCATGGTCTGTCTTCTTGACCAGGATTTATAGGTGCACTTTTAGAACATCTTAACCCACCATGTTCTATAAGGCTCGTGTAGACAAGATATATTTCGGGTTAGCTGTCTCAGTGGAAGCCTTGGCTTCCCCACTTTGTCTACTTTAGAAGGTATCAAGTTAGCACATGTTAACTAATAGCCTCTAACATCACCCCTCTGAATCCTCGCCTAGGCAAACCTATATGGTTCTATATGGTTTATGGAGCAGAATTACTATAGCAACTTTCCTTCCTTTCTCAAAACATCTTCTCAGTCTCTGTCCTTGCCTTGATGGCCCCTGCATTTTTTCCCTACCCTTAAGACCCCATCTCACAGCTAGTAACCCTCTGGGACTTACTGGGCTCACCAGTACTGCTTACCTGGCTGGTGGAGTTGCTATTTGAGACATGCAGCCCTAGAGGATACACCTGTTGCCTGTAACACACTGTATTTCTAGAGCACCTGCCATCCAAGAATCGCAGAACACTTTACACAGATTAGTGAATGAAGTCTCACTATACCCCAGTGAAGTAAGGAAGTGTCATTATCCCTATTTTACAGATGGGAAAACGGATGCCTAGGGTGATTGTGATCTGCCCTGCAGCCTTCCTATGCCTGTAATTCTCACTCAAGTCAACAGGAGTTT
This sequence comes from Malaclemys terrapin pileata, assembly GCF_027887155.1. Taxonomy (NCBI): domain Eukaryota; kingdom Metazoa; phylum Chordata; order Testudines; family Emydidae; genus Malaclemys; species Malaclemys terrapin. The sequence continues at coordinate 21,588,007 of NC_071507.1, read as the reverse complement.
TGTGTGCAAAACAGCTCCCAGCCTAACTGCCCTCTTTGAAGCAAAACCCTATTCTGTGCTTGGTAAACTGCAAACACTGGGTATGAATCCAAAGCTGTGGGGTGTTTGGATTCAGGGTTTTGGTTCTTTCCCAACATATTTGGATGTGGGGCTCTCTCATCCCCTAAATCGCACAGGCACAGTTCTCCCTGACTCCTACAGGAAGTAATCAGACGCACACTCATTTTCTGTAAATTTGAGAAAGGCTCTAAAACTTTGTGGAGTGTGGTATATGCATTGAGCCTTTATAAATGGGAAAACATAACAACGTGGATTTGACTGCAAGCTCGTCTGAAATGCCTCGCACAAAGGTGAAATATTTATTATGTCGTCATAATAATTAATTATTATTATTGGTTTCCAGTTACAACGTGCTAAGCACTTTGCTGACATAAGAGATGACAGAGTCCAGGGGGAAGAGGTATAACATACATGTGAAATGGCTTAGGTGGTACTTGGCCTTCTTTTGCTCATGTAATTTCTTTTGCTCATGTAACTTCTTTTGCTCATAGAGCTTACCCACAAGTACCCATAATCACCCAGTTAGATTTTTTATGGGTGCAATGAATGCAGAGTATCTTCAGGAAGATTTTTAATGCAGAGACCAGTTCAGGGAACCACAGACAGTGTGAAACAAGGCACAGAGATGAAGGTGGTGGAAGTGGACAACAAGGCACCATGGGTAGCATCACTGGTAGAGTGGTGGGAGGAGTATGGCACAAAAAAGGGACTAGGGTAGATAAGTCAGGAGGGGCAGTTATGCAGGGCCCTGAAGGCAGAAACAAGAAGATGGAACTTGCTGTGTTGTAGCAGGAGAAGCCAGTGGAGGAGGAGAAAAGGCATGGGCATTCAGAGCTAGGGGCAAGGAAAGTGATTTCAGCAGCTGTGTTTTGAATGATTTGGGGGTGATGTGAGGCGAGAGGGGTTACAATAACCAAGATGGAAGGTGATGAGCAGGAAAGTGCTGTTGAGCAGCTCCAGCAGGGAGCAGTGCTTCCAGGGAAACACTCAGCTCCTAGCTCCATGTTCTCTCTCCAACACACACGCGTGTGACTGAATCAATGCCTCATCTGTGGCAGTACTTGGTGATACAGCCCTGGCCATGAGCTCACATGTTTTATCATGGACATGCTTGTGATGTCACTCATTCACTCTTACTACTTTAGTGCAGAAGAAGAGATAGGGAACCAGCAAAACTTTCAAGAGACATTCTACATGTGATCCATGGTAATGTTTCCCTTTTAAAACGTTTTGCTTTACTCTTGCTGCTTGATCCTGCAGGCTTGGCTGGCAATTGTATAATACACTGCCATTTTCTTAGTTCTCCAGAGAAACAGTAAAATGGTGACTATTTCCATACATCAAAGAGGCAGGAGCTACATACATCCTAATGCTAAGCTTGTGATCATTCATTCTTCTGTAGGGGCAAACTGAAACACTTTCCAATGCTTGCAATATTTTTCACAGCAATCTACACTCTCTTCATCAGTACATCCCTTCATCCTAGTACACAGAAGAGACTTGCTTACATGCATTTGGTTTATGATCAAGCATCCAATATACTACCAAAGTCTGCTTATACAGGTAGCCAAATTGCAAACCTACTTTCAGCACATCCCACCTTTACTGATTACATATCTTTGTTTTTCTGGATATCAGTGAAAGTTGTGTACCCTGGCATCTGAGACAGGGTTACACTGAGAAAAACAAGAGCAGAATTTGGTCCACTAACTCCTGAGCAGCCCAGCTGTCATCTTTATTTGAGCAGCAACTGCTTCATATTGTCTGTCTGATTTTATAAGGCAGTGCTACATTTTGGATCTAAATGCCCCCGTAATGTCATGCAGGCCTAATGCAGCCTCACTTTTTGTTATCCTGATTTATAAACACCATTGACACAGATTGGAGGATGAACTGGCTTCCAATAGCAAATCTTAATTATTCTTAGTAAATGACTTGTTGTAGCTTTCTAACTAGCTAATTAATTCTGCCCCTACATTTTGGTCATTCATCTAGTCTGTTCGTAATGGTGCTCCTAATGTTGATACTTTGGGAAAAGTCTAAAATGCTCTAACCCTTGCACAGCCCCGGGGGAGGGAAAGGTCCAAGAGTAAATGCTGGATCTTCACATAACAAGAGAAGGTTAATCAATCTCACTCCACTCACAGAACTGTGGGTTGTTGGCTTTTTTTTTTTTTTTTTTTTTCCTTTAGAAGAAAATCTATTTAAATAAACTAGACAATCAGTGGTGGAGCCAGAACTATGACTCCCCCTGTCTGAACATCTACAACATGTACGAAGTCAGTAGGGTTGTACCAGGGTCACTGACGGCATAACAACACCTAGAGATGCTACAATGAATTTTTTTGATTATGGGCCGAGGTTATGACATCCAGATAAAAAATTTAAAAATTGACAAAAGGCAAGTTACATGTCTCAGTAAAGTTGGATGAGGGGGACAGTTGTAATTTAGGACCTGATCCAAAACCCAATGAAGTTAATGGGAAGACTTTCATTGACTTTAATGGATTTTGGATCAGGCCCTACAGCATTCAAATATATGCCCATTAGAAGAGGAAGAACCAAAAGCAGAATTTATAATCCCAGCGAAGCCAAGGGGCAGTTATAACCAATGAAGAATAAGAATACAGCAGTATCACAAGAAGCTATTACTACTACTTTGTAAGATGTCTAGAAAAAGCAGCTAGTATAATAGCGAAAAAAATGGGAAACAATAAGGATTACAAAAGAGCATAAGAAACGAACATTAGCAAAGTAGCATCAGCATATTTAATGCATGTTACAGTGTTTTACTTATGTTTCATATTTTACACCACATGGGTGTTATGCCTTGAAATATGTTCATGCAGCTAAAGCCACAACACCAGACCTTTAAAGACGTGAGAGCTGCAGATTAGAAACATGTTGGAACGTTTACTCTGCACCGTGCCAAAAATGTGTCTCTAACCTGTAGGTAGAAGTGGGTGTGGAGCTTCTTACAGAAAGATCATTACACTCACACAGCAGAGGACAAGATCTTCTCTCTTTGTTTCTTCCTTGTGAGGAAAATACCGACTGAAAGATGGCTGAGGTACCACTTAATCTCTCTACAGTAAAAAAAATACAACTGGACACGAAAGTTAAATGGGAATCACTTGAATCCTTTTGGACTTGTAAAGACTAGTCAGCTTGCCATGTAGGGCTATAAACTACTCATCTCAGTGCTCGCTTGGGCATGGGGTTTGCAGATTATTTTACTAACTTAAAATCACATCATGTGTGGTATTGAATCACTCTGAGTAGATACAAAAATGTACACAAAGCATAAAAGTCTTTCACTTTGAATTGAAGTTCAATGTATAGCTCACTAGACTCAAGGGTGTGTTTGAGTAGCTCTTTGTTGTAAGATTTTGCTAAGGTATGTTCTAACTTGTTCTCCGCAAAGTTTTGCAGTAGTTCCTGATATTGATAGTCAATTACTTTGTTCAAATGACTCAGACAATGGTGGTTTTTGCTGTTAGTGTTGCTAATCCAGGAAAGACAAAGCAGAGCCAAATCACTGATACACGTTTTGAAACACTGTAATTCATAGCCAGTCCTGCCTCAGCTTTGCTGACTCCCTTGCATTGTATATCCTCTCTCTCCTTTAAAACTTATGTGAGAAAATAACTTGCGCAATCAACAATGCTGTTTATTTTTAATAAAACACTTGTGATAAGGGCCAAATTATGTAACCCTTACTTACATGGATAAGCACTTACTCATTGAAATAGTCCCATTAAAGCCAATAGTTCTACTCGGGTGAATAAGTGTTTACCAGCTGAGTAAGTGCTCCACAATCTGGCCCTAACATAGGAAAAAAGGATTTCTGAGGGGGGCCAAATTTTCATATCCTTACTCACATTGAGTAACATTTTACTCTGTGAGTAGCCCCTCTGAAATAAATGGGACTCCTGGCATTGCTGAGTTAGATGCTACTCAACCTGAGAAAAAGTATAAAGAGTCTGTCCCTAAGTCTTTATGTTACATCATAGTGACTGTTCCAAAAATTAACACATGCTTCAACAAATGAATTATAAAATGATTTCTGCAACACTATCAAAAACAAATAATAATGAAAATAATAAAATTCCAAGAACAAGCCATTCTCTCCACTTCTAACCCTTTTTTAATTCTCTTATTTGTTTTGTTAATTTAAGGAATTGCTTCATTTTTTTTTTTCATCAGATACAAGGTGCAAATTATGAAAACAGTATTTGGATATATAAACTGGTTAATTTGCATATTGAATTACTAGTGAGTAATGTAAATTCTAGAGTTCTGGTGTCATAAATCAGGGTTTTGGAATGCTTTTTAAAATTTCAAGGCATCCACATTTCTGAAAGCAAAACAAATAAATATAGTGTCTTAGATGGAGTAACACAGACATCTAGGGTACTATTTTCAACAGCACTCAGCATCGGAGTTTTACTGTTGATCTGCGGCAGCAGAGTTAGGCCAAGATTAAGCACTTTTGAAAAATCTCACTCTTCACTTTCAGAGCCACAAAATACCATCACTGCACAGGGTTTTCAAATAAAGGAAGTTAACCAACTCTCTTTTTGTTTGCTTTTATTTTGTTTTTTTTTTGTCTAGATGATTAAAAATTGTGAGGAATATTTTCCCTTCGGTGCTTGTGCAAAACTTCTATTGGTAATGATGGAAGTACATGGGTGCATCAATTCTGAATGATGATTCATTGAGGCATCTTTCATCTGAACCTGTCAAAGTGCTATTCCATTATTAAAAATCTGACCCTGACAACATTCATGTGAAGTAGATATTTTACTGTCCATTTTACAGATGAGCAAACTGAGGAACCATGAAACTGAAGGTCAAATCCTAAAGGCACGCCTCACCCGGACTTCAGTGATTTGTGACTTACCCACGGTCACATAGGTAATCTGTAAAAGAGCCAGGAATAGAGCCCAGGAGACAGATTCTCCAGTCCATTAATGCCACTCTGTGTGGCCTTAAACTGGCCAGAGTTTTCAAGTGAAGAATTCCCCTTACACAGGAGGAATTCCCCGCTGCCAACTCCTATGCCAGCCCAACCAACCCTCTCATATAAGGACAGAAGGAGGCACGTCAGGGCAGGCTGGGAGCATGCCAGGAGTGGGAGTGTGTTGCAGAGCAGAGCTCAGCTACGCCCAATCTTCTAGCAGCATAAGGGACCTCACCCTCCCAGCATCAGCTGCTTAAAGTTAGAACAGGATCCCCCTCACTATAACTGCATAGCCCGGTAGCAGAGAGCTGCAGCTGACTCCCTGGGCTGCCAGTTGCCTCTATGTCCAAGCACAGCTTGAATCAAGAATCAGAGCCTAGGGGTCCTGACATGCCCGGTCCCTGGCACTAATTTCTAGACCGTATCTCCCCCCCATAGATATACAAACCTATATATAATTGCCCATTTACAGTCCCCTGCAATGCACAACACTTAATACAGCTCATTGCAGCAAGATACATTAAAAGCGTAGGCATGATATCTTGTGATAGAGAAATAACACTGCTTGCTAGGATGTTATACCAATCTAGGACAGGGAAAGGCAATAGACAGCTGGAGTGCTGCTGACTGCAGTTAACAGAAAATATGGGGTGTGGTTTATTGGAAAGGGGAGGGCTCAGTAGGAAGCAAGTTATACGACATGATACCATTCCAAAATAGATGCATGTACAAAACCAGATCACTAGTCCAGGTTTCCCTAGGCAGCAGTAATTTGTTCATGGCTATGTCCATAGTGGGGACATATTAAAATGCTTCCTCAATCAGTTCACTGCTTTCTTGTGTGGTAAAAGTTCTGACTCTGAGACATACGCTTGTGTACTGAATGGCCCACTTCCACATCAAGAGGCATGCCGGTCATGGGACTTTGAGCACCTGTATACAGCATCTCTTATGTGGTCTCTGCTATTTTTCAGTCTGTGCCTGTGTACTTTATAACCACGCCCCTTGGCAGATATGACAAGATTTCCTTTGTGTGCTTCCAGCGTGGACTGTCCTGTAACTCGTGCTAATAATATACCACATAACAAAGCTGCAGATTTTTGCTCCTTCTGCACTTTTTTCCCCTATGAGAGGGTGCTACACAACCTTACAGGTGTGCAAACCAACAAAAAGATATTGCGGTAACATGACATTTGCTTAAAACTCATCCAGATCAGTCACTGGATCAGAAGCAATGATAAAATATACCAGTAACACAGCTGATGATTGTGTTCCCATGAATAAATTTCCTTATTTAATATTTTTATTAAACCTTTTATTTATTTATTTTCATCTTATTTTAATTTAGTTATTTATATATTTTATTAAACCGTATTTAATGGTTTTTCTGGCAGTTTCCCCCTGTTTTTGGATATGTTGAAAAGTTGTGTCCTACCACTGCTGAGCTTCCCCTTGCACTCCTGCTTTGTGAAGTTCACCAGGTCTGGTTTTGGCCCATACCTGGTATGACGCCTCACTTCAGGAGAGCAAGGTGTCAGCTGCCCTGGAACAGTGTCATCCTGCTAAATAGAAAAATATCTCTTGACATTAACAGCCTTGCCAGTTATTGGCCAGTCTCTAAACTTTTCCCTCTTGAGGAAGGTTATTGAGAAAGTGGTTTTGGAACAGCTCCAGTTGCATCTCGATCTTGCAAGGTGTCTTTGATCCCTATCAATCTGGTTTTAAACATGCAGTCAGTATTATCATCTATGTCTGACAATGTCCTTCAAGCAGTGGATACCAGTAAGGTGTCCCACACAATGTCTTTTTTTCCCATCTACTGCTGGCTCACAAACCCTGACTATTTCTCTGATGTGGACAATGCCCCAGTAATTCATGTTTTTAAAATCTCATCTAAGATTAGTGCAGTGCATTCTAGTTGGAGCTATGGTTGAAAAAGCAACCAGTACAAAATCCACTGGCTCGGCTCTGAAGTCAAGTGAACCATTCTGAGCAGAGCACTGCGCTCTGAACCAAGTGCCTGTTCACTTCTGGGCTTAGTTTACAGTGCTGGCGATGATCTATAAAGACCTACATGGTCCAGGACTCAAATATTTGAGCAATCACCTCCTTCACTATGTTCTTTGAGATGGTTACAACCTAGTGGGTTGTCCCTGCTCTTCTGGGCCCAGCAGCAGAGTGTTCTTAGTGGTTGGCTGATTCCCTCTGGAGCTTCCTCCCTGTCGCACACCACCAGAGTCCAAGTGTGGGTCCAGTGTACGATGGACGTCCAGGCGATTTTAAGGGCAAGATATACTTAGAATCTTACCTCAGGCCTATATTTGTGTATTTTTGCAAAATGTAACGAAAGGTGCCTAGCTGCTGAGGGGATGGATCCCATTTACAAATCAACAAGTCAATCAATACGTAAATAATACTCATACCAGGCTTTATACTAAAGTATTTGTAAAGATACACTAAAATCATAAGGGAAAAGAACAGCACTGATTTTGCCAACCAGCCATTTCCAAACACTGTACAAAAAACTCTCCGTTGGAACAAACTCTTTGATCAATGGGGAGGAAGCACAGCAGATAGAATAGGACAATGGCCCATATTCTCTGTCCCCACTGAGAGCAGTTTGCCAGGTTCCTATTCTCAAAAATAGTCACCTGCATATTTAGAACCTCCAAACATGCAAGGGGGAAAAAATATCAAATCATGGCACCGTGTACTTGTTGGTGCCAGATTACGTTTCCACGGCAGCTGCTCCTTTTGTCTACTTTCAGTAAAGCCAAACCTGCCTAAAATTTAATTTAATCTTCTGTAAACCCAAGTGTCAGGCACTTAGATGGCAGCTAAAAGCGCCACTCTCAGATAACTGAGTGACACTTGCTAATAATAGCCTATGCATTAAGAGAGCAAGAGCGGACATTTTGTGTAACCAAAGAGGAACCTGTGTATGGGAACAGATCAGTGTGGCCAGTCTCAGCTTCTTAGGCAGCAGATACAGCACGCAGACCAAGCCCACCCGGTCTCTTATGTGATTAGCTGCACTAATACCACCAGTGACCTCTCTTTCAAGCTAAGAGGCAACAATAGTCCTGGCTTTTGTTAACAGGAGAACAAAATGCCACCTTTTACAGCTCTGCAATCATAGCTGTCTTCCCTTTTCATCTTCCAGAGGCTGTGCACTAGACCTTTCTTACTAGGAATGTTGCTTAACCCTTCACTGGACTGCCTTTCATATGGGTTTTTTTTCCCCCTTTAAGAAATTATCTTTCTCCAATGTCTGTTCATTTCCACTGAAAACACCAAACAACCCTTTTCTGGCAGATACTATTCTGCAGATGATGTGTACGTAAAAAAATATATTCTTCTTTGCTATTAGACTTTTTCTGATGCAGTAAGTAATCTAAGATACTAGTCTACTTCAGCGGATCATTAGCTTATCAACCTCTACATTAAACTCCTCCCCTACAACTACACACCTCAATATAACTTGGAAGAGTCTCACTGAAAAGGATCAATCTATTGATTATTAGGAACGAACTGGTTTTAACTTTAGAGAATTTTTATTTTGTTGGCAAACCTAAAGAACTACAGTAAAAACATGTCAAATGCTCTCAAGAACTGTGCTTTCCAAAGCTGTCCTAGTTCAACAATTGAACCAACATAAATGACAAATGCAATGAAATGTCTTGTCAGAAGAGAAGCTTGGGACATTGTACTAACATGTACTTGCTGTAAATCTCTTTATAAAAAAAAAGAGGCAGATTGTTCAGAGGTGCTGAGCCCTTGCTGCTGAGATTGACTTCAGCTGGGGTAATGGTTGCTCAGTATCTCTGACTGATCAGGCCCTAAGTGTCTTGAGGTTAGGATGGCAGGATTGTCCCCCACTGCAATAACCTCACTCCTACTGAGGTGTATAACCACATATCTGGTATTTTCTTTCCAACTACTGTAAGAAAGTGCTCTCCTGTAACTGGACAGTGCTGTACAGAATTCATTCACAGAGTATGTCTTAGATATGCAGCTGACTGGATGTGTCAGTTATGTTCCAAATGGGTTTTCACAGGTCAAGGTTCTGTAAGCAGCAAGAGCAAATACTATTTTTAGCTGGGATAAGGTCACAACGCTTTTAGAGACAGTGAGGTCTACAATAAAACCTATTGATCAGTCTCTGGAACTAGTGCTCCAGAGAGACGTGTAGATTGAAACAAGAATTGCCTAGCTGTTTTCTCTATAGACTCACTGGGTAAAAGCTTGTTGGACTTAATATCTTTCAGGAGATAAAATAAGTAAGAAGTAACTGTGTACAGATTGCTGTAGTCCATTTAACCAGATGCACGGGGGGAGAGAAAGAGGGGTCCATGGGAAAAATAAATAACAAGAGCTAAGCATACTTCTGTGCAGAGCACAGGAGTACTCCTATTCAGCAGCAACAAGTGCAGCAGCCACTGAGATACCAGGGCAAATGCACTCAGTGTATGGAGAAGAGAACACTGATTCATCAGCAAGCTGTTAGCTCTCTACCTTTCATATTACTGTAGCTACAGGCTAAATTACAGCCATCAGATTTGCAATAGCATCCCTCAGTATAGGGCATCATTGGCTGAATGGGTGTTTTTGCTCAAATAAATTGCAGACTGTGTTATCCCTGAGAATGTTTTAATGGAGGAGAAATTATGAGCAGGAACATCTAAGCAAAGATGGCATTTACATTTGCTATGATTATTTTCCCTATAGCTCGCTCTACAGACTAAGCAGCACCTCATGAAGAAAATGTTGATTTTAGGAGAATAAATAAGTGTTTTACATATATATCTATTACTAAGAATTCTAATGATGAGCACACATCCAAATGCCATACAGGGGCTGGGGTGATAAAAAACAGACCAATATTACAGCCAGGCAAATTACATAACTGGATGGAAGGTTCATACATTTCCCAAGGTTTTCACAACAAATCCAAAATAATTTATCTGGGTCAAATAAGAGCTTTAAGCAAAACACTGAAGTAATGGACTATCATATTTTAAACTTTAGCCATAGATCTAAAACTTCAAGTGAATTATGTGCCTCTCCATTATGAGAAGCTCTTTATTGTTTTGGAAACTTGTGACCACAGGAACTAGTGTGAAAATGTAGGGTATCTTCATTTATCATCTGTTCCACTCTCACAGCCTAGCTTGCAAACAAAATATGCCATGATAAACATAATCCATATATCACATTGTGACATGATTGACCCCATTAGTGAGCCAAGGCTGTCCCATCAGAAGCACCCCACCACACATTAACAATATAATGGCTGATGCATTTGCATGATAAAATAAATAAATACATAAATAATAAAAAGAGACAGAGACAGCATATTGTGCTATAAAATTCTAAGATTCACGTTTGAATATATGGTTTGCTTCCTATTTAGAATGTTCTTTATAGACAAGAATTTTATCTATGTTCAGCTGTTCATGTAACAACATACAATGTAAGAAATAAAGCATTTGCATGTCTGCAGCATGGTCTGTCCCTTATCTGACTACTAGTCTGTACAGTATTTTAACTTTCTTCACAATAGATATGATAGGATGCGAAATTCTGAAACAGCCGATTATCTCTACATGTGGATTATGAAGGGATCACAATAAAAAGCATTATGTCTCAAAGCAGCACAATAACAGTGATGCAAGGCTAAAAAAAAAAAAAAAAAAAAAAAAAATACCCCCAATTCATTCCAAAAAAATGTATTACCTTCAGAAAAGCTAAGAGAATTACTCCTTTATTTAGGAGATAGGGTTTGGTTTGGTTTTGTTTAAAGATCCTTGTCTGATAGGAATACTTATTTCTCATCTTTTCTTCCTACTGCCTTCTGGATGAAACTGTAAGAGAAAGTTAAAGGTAAATGCAGTTCTAATTTATAGGGGATAAAGTTACCTCAGATTTTGGGATATTTCTGAAAACACTCTTTTTTTATAAAAAGAAAAAATAAGACCAAGTTAAGAAAGGCTCCAAAGAAAAGAAAAATGCGATTTGCTGTAGTAGATGTGGGGAAATATAAAATTCAAAACACACTTTAATTGATAATTACATTGATACTATAGAATATTTTTTCTTCTAGAACCTATAAATTATTATCAAAAAAACATAAGTGAATGTGCACTTGGTAAGAGACTCTGTGGGCGAAATCCTGGCTCTACAGATGTCAATGGCAAAACCCCCATTGACTTCAATGAAGCCTGAATTTCATCCCATATAGGTGGGTGGGTGGGTGGGTGTATACATGTATATACAATTCTTAGAGACAGACATCAATTCAATCTGCACCTGATCCAATGCCCACTGAAGTCACTGAGAGTTTTCCATTGATTTCAATGGATGTTGATCAGGTCCTTTGTTAATCTAAACATAAATAACAATAATGGGTGGGATCTGGCTTTCTGTTACACGGGTGCACACATAAAGTAACTCTAATGTCCTCAGTGGAGTCAATCTGGATTTACATCAAGGTAACTCAGAGCAGAATCTCCCCTAACGATTCTTTTTCTGTATTTATGCTCTTGTCTTTTCCTGCTCTCTGCATTGATAGATGAGAATCATCCCTGATAAGCATGCTAGCAGGCAATTCACGTGCCTGTGCAGTGAGGGGGAGAGAATAAGGCGCCTCCACGCCCCGTTGGTTGGCCTGCCTAAGGGCCAGGCAGAATTCCAATCCCTGTATTCAAAGGAGTCCAGCTACTGCTCCTCCCTACTTCCCTGGGGCACAAGGCTCCCCAAAGGGGATGGGGAGGAGCAGGGAGGAGGCTGAACAATGGCTCTTTCCCCCTTGTGTGCCAGCCTTTCAGAATGCTCCTGTGCTCCTCCTTGGGCGCCACCCTGTACGATGTGCAATTTGCACAATCTAGCCCTCGGACAGGGATCCTGCAGTCCATACGCCGACAAAACTCCCACTGGAGTTTCGAGAGGAGTCAGCACGCAGGGAGCATAACGGGGTGGGGCATGAGTGAGGAATGGAGGGGTGATGGAGCCAGAGGATCTTCTGCAGCCCAGGAAGTGGGAGGCCAAGGAAAAGGCTATGCCAACAATTGAGCTGCTGTAGCCACCAAGGAGCCACTCTGTACCAAGTGTGGGGAATTCAGTATTACCCCTGCCCTTCTCTTCTCTCACACAACTGGGTGTAGGATTTGCCCCTATACAAGTACGAAGTAAAAGTATTATTAGACCTTAAACTCCACATTGAGCCTGCTAATGAAATCCCAGCAAATAATAAAAGATGTAGAAATCATTCAGACTCTTTCAGAGTCATCAAATATGCTCAAAATTATGCCATCATCCCCAGTTAAAAGTAGAGAAAAGTCTTATGAGAAAATAAGGGGGGGGGTGTTTTTTCCTCCCATTATAAATATTTAATCTTTTTTCATTCAGAAATTCTGTTTCAAGCTGGGGTGTTGATTATGCTTTTGGGGGAGGGATGGGCCAGTGCAAGGCATTGCACTGTCCATTGTAGATCTTCTTAATGCATAATGCTGTTTGCAGACAACACACCACATTTTTGTGTTAACAAGTGTGCAAAAACGGGAGAAAAAAACAAGCAATCACTGCTATTATTCAAGTGAAGCTTTTGTTACTTGCTTGTGTAGTGTTCAATATTAAATCAAACAAGTTTAAAATACTGGCAGAAACCAGATCTCTGTATTTGTTTCACTGTAAAAGGCATCTACTCATGATGGTTTATGGAGCTTCTAACATGAGCATTGTTGCACATGTTGGAATATAGCATTATCTATTGTAAAAGATTGGGTCTAATACTGCAAAACTTTCTCACATGAGTAACCCTTACGCATGTACGTATTTCCACTGAGGTTAGTGGGATTTCTACAAGAGTAATGGTTACTTAGTTGAACAAATCTGTGTAGGATCAGGCCCTTTAAATGGCAAAATATTCAAATTTATTATTTTTGTCTTTTCAGTTTCTTTTTAAATTAGCATTCAGTGTCTGAAGTCATAACATGGATAGCTAAAAATGTGTGTGCGGATATGTCTTCCAAGAACAAATGGCTCATATTTGTTCTTTATTATTTAGGAAATGCACATTAATTACTGCAGATTTTCTCCTATACATCTACTGTATCTCAGACAGAGATGCTGAGAAGGGTCTGCAGAATAAAAATGTATGGGGTAATTAAATGGATATTTATAATTAGAACTTAATAATTTGCATCAGGGACAAACGAGCTCTGATTTCAATCTGTAGTGCATTTAGATTAGCCTGAAGATAGTGTAATTTGATATTTTATAGTCCTCCTCTCAGATTATGAAACAATACAGTGTCTTTAAAGCAGCCGTGTTTGTGACAGGAGTGTGTTAAGAAGGAGCTGCAATGAAAATGTTTGACAATGTGAAAGCAGCCATAAATTACATGACAACTGTGTAAAAGTCATGATGAAACAAATAAAGGGCTGACCTATAATGCATCTGATTCATTGTGGCATACAGAACTCTCTGCACTAATCTCTGTACAGCAAACTCATTCTTAAGTGTGGAACTACTTAGCACCGAGAAAACTGTAAATTATCACTAGTCAACAACATTGATTTTTAGTCGACATTTCAATCAGTTTGACGCAGAAATACTACATAGCTCCTCCAGCAGCCTTTTAGCCAGGCTACTGCTCCTCTGTAGTCTTTCAGTTACAGCACTGTTAAATCTCCATTGTTTCCACTGTACAATGTTTTTTGTAGAATCTGTCGATGCAGGTACTTGACCTATAAGACTCTGGCTTGTCTGTTGGGACATTCAGCTTACCTTCACCATAACGGTGAACTGACCCAAATGTGGGAAGCCAATGAAAAGCCAGCTACAACACTTAAGTCTCAGTGTGGGTGGCCTAACAGGAGAATTTCACCCTTAATGAAAGTAAGTTAAATGTCCAAAACACAAGCATCTGACCTGGATCCACTCAAACCCTGCACATGAGGTGGCGGATAGAGTGGCCAAACAGGCAGACCCAACCTTATGTGTCAGAGAACAAGGCCCCACCCCAAAAAGGTGGCATGAAGGGGACAGTTGGTATCAAGCCAGGGAAATGACTACTGAATCTGCAATTGTACCAGTCTGGTAGCCCAAGATCCTCATGAAGGGGCGTGAATGGTCAATAATCACTATTCCAGTCCACAAGGCTGGAATAGCAGTTATAGAGGAACAACCCTGCACTCCTACAACCTTTTAACAGGTTAGAGAGCATCCTCTAACCATCTAAAGTCCAACTCAGTTAAAGATCCAAAGCAGGGCTGCTCCTGTTTTCAGGGGGAAAGCAAACATGAGTAGCAAACTTGAAATGTTATTATTTTACCATTTTATTTTTCAACCTAGGCTTCCCTGTGATGGCTGGGAGGAGAGAAGAGCCAAGGTGGCAAGGTGATTAAGACACTGGACTGGGATTCAGGAGACCTGGGCTCTGCCACAGGCTAAATGTGTGACCTTGGGAGAGTCACTTAATCTTTGTGCCACTTTTCTTCATCTGTAAAATGGAAGATAATAGTACTTCCCTGCCTCACAGGGCTGTTGAGAGGATGCATTCATTCATTAAGGCCTGTTAGATGGTCACATGCTAATATATGGAAGCCATATAAGTACCTAGATAGACAGATAATAAGCAGGCGTTCCACAGGGCAAATTAACCACATGCACAGCCAAATGACAGACAAAGATAAAGGGGTGTACAGTAGCTAGGGAGTTTACAATGAAGTCATTTATGGTTTGACATGCAACTCCAAGATCAAGATAAGAACCAGTTTTACAAAGGAGATCTCCAGTTTCTGAATGAGTGCATACACAGAGAGAAGATCACCTCAGAGCTGTAGCTGAGAACTTCTTCACTTTTACTCCTGTTACTTTTGCACTTGTCTTTCATGAAGTTGAATTCAATACACTACATTTAATTAAACTTTAAACTGAAAACATGGAGGGTGGAAGAATAGGCCCAAGTTTCCAGCCCATTGAAATACAAACTTCAGGCAATGCTTAAGGAAATAGGGTTCTGGACCCCCTGCAAATACAGATGGACACGGGGGGCTTGCACCTGCCATAAGGTAATGAGAGTCACACCTGCATTTAGTCCTGTGTCCACTGAGGATATAGGGATCCACAAATGACTAGAAGTCCTACTAATTTATGCTAATTGAAGGCCAATCTGAGTATTGGAGGGAGACTGTCAATGGCACAAAGGACAGTTAGCTCCCAATATAGTCCTAACTGCCCTTTGTGCCTTTGAAAATTTCTCTCTAAAGGTATGTCCACACTGCAATAAAAGACCCGCTGCACGGCCATGGCTGGCCCAGGTCAGCTCACTCAGGCTCGCGGGGCTCAGGCTGCAGCCCCTGCAGCCGCAGCCCCACAAGCCCGAGTCAGCTGACCCAGGCTCTGAGATTCAGTGTTGTAGGTTTTTTTACCACAGCACAGATATACCTTTAGCGGCTTAGGGAGTCTATGTTTTCCTCGTTATTCCATTTCTTTAAAATTTGAAATCAATCTAGTATAAGATTAATGGAAAAACCTTCCTTTTAGAAGTCTCTTGTTTGACCAGAATACATGTTATTCAAATAAGCTAGAGTGAAATTCTGCTAAGCTGCTGTTTGTTGCAGCACGATGAGACCGGCCTGTTAAAAAGCAAAAATGTCAGGATGTTATAGACTGAGCTTCCTGCCAAGACTGGTAAGTACCTGAATAACTGTCAAAAATAGACATCATAATCAGAAACAAAAACCAATTTGGGCTCCTATATAAATCTAGATCTATACACACAGACTGCACATTTTGCAACTGACCATAGGTTTTTACGATGGGCCAGATCAAACCCTAGGATCCAAATACCCCTGAACTTTGGGGAAGCTTTGATGTGGACCTTAGCTTTGGAAGCTTGCCTCTCAGTGCAAATCTGTAACTATAAACACCTTTGCAAAATCCTATTCACCCCAGACAATTAACTTCTTTTTTTTTTTTTTTTTGAGCTAGTAAAATATCTTTGTTTTCTTCGTTCTCATCACTCGCATGGTAAAAGAAGGCAAGCAGATTTTGTGCTTTGGCTGGTAAATTTTGTGACAGCTGCACAAGGCTGAAGACATGCAAGATATGGCTCCATGCCGTTTTTGCACGTGTTTAAGTAAAGCAGATGCAGTTAAATCAAAGTTCAGCCCTCCAGTGTGGACACAGCTATACCAGCATAAAGGTGTTTATCCAAAACTAGCTGTAGAAGTCTAAACAGCTTTATATCAGTATAACCGTGTCCACACTAGGGGTCTGAACCAATTTAACTAAATTGTTTTCTCTACCAATTGATTAAATCAGTGCAAAACCAGTGTGAAGACAGCAAGCGCACACACATGCTGGAACAGGATTTCTTCTGTGGAATTATTCACTACAGTATTATCTTTTATACTCTGTCGACCTGTATTCACATCTCCTCTTGTATTTGCCTTTCTCAGCTATACACAGATTACTTCACAGATGGTTTTAAACAGTGAATTTAACTTCTGCAATTTATGAAATCTCTCTCGTTCTCTCTCAGACACACAAACACACCCACCCCTACTACTCTCACACTCTTGCTCAGTTTAATTTGCCTCTCAGAACACCAAAACCCTTTTTGTCCTGGGCCCTCAGGTTACTGGCATTATTACAACTCTTTTTTCCCAATAGCAAGCCAGGAAAGATGATAGAACCTGTCTGCGTGGCCAAAAGACTGGTCTCAACTGGTTCAGAGGGAAAAAATTGAGCTGTCTCTCTCTCTTTTTTTTTTTCTTTCTTGCCTTTAGCCAAAAGACCTGGGAGCATTTGATGTACAGTCAGCAGGTATAAAAAAATTATTGAAAAGGCTTGACTGCTCTTGGGCTATGACACTCTCTCATCAAAATCTGGATTTCTGCCAAGTTCATCTGTTAATGGACAGCCGCAACCAGGGCCTGCCCCTCCCCCAACTTTTCCCTTCCCCTCCCTTAGTCTTCTCTGTTCTCCTACCTCCTTCTAGCTCCTAAAAAACTAGACATCGATTATGTCTGTGCTTTTCCCTTTCTATTCAAGATAAACAAAGTGCTTCAAGTTCAGGGCACACCCTGGGACCCTGGACAAAGCAATCTATCATTCTGTCTGCTAAACCAGTCTGGCCACACTACGACTGAAGAGACTAATGCTTCCAATGTACAATTTTCCCTTTGTGCTGCTTCCCTATTACTACTAACCTCTTTTCTTTACCACCTTCTCAGGAGCAGATGTGCTTGACCACTTTCCCTAAACCCCTCCTGGCAGAGACATTTTTTGTTGTTGAAAGCAACCTCAAGAATTAAAGAAAGGAACAGAGCTTCTGTCTGTCCCTCCCCGCTCCCTTCGCCACCTCCTATTTCCCTCCCCACATCCACTAAAGAAACTAAGCCCAGAGCTAGTTTTCCTTCCTCACTGAAGAGGGGCTTTTTTTTTAAGTGAATTCAGGTTTAAATCATATCCATTAATTCATTCTGACTTGCAATTAAATGCAAATACACTTTTACAGCCGGCACAGAGTGTATTAATTTTAACACCAAATGACAAAATAAGAATACATTCCCTCAAAAGCTAATAATGAATTGCACTATAAATAATATTAACGGGCACATTCATTAATACTTGTAAAGTGCTTTGAGATCCTCAAGAGGAAAGGGCTATAGAAGCATGCAGTAACATCAGATGCAGGGATTAGCCTCGCCGGGTAGTTACACACCCTTTCCCAAATGCCAGTGCAGTCATCCAAATATACCACTGGTAAAGCGGAGCATCTGTAGCAGAGCATGTGTAGCCACTAGGAGCTACAGCCTGCATATCTTGGAACTCAAAATTCCTCTCGAAGTCCACAAGACTTTGGGTGCACAAGGAACACAGGATGGGGTTCAAAGCATTCAAATCTGCAAAGTCTTGGGCATCTCCTGCAAGGCACGGAATGCACACAACTGCCATTGAAGGATGCACACTGCA